>NC_134601.1:53140137-53440137 GCF_037038515.1 Microtus pennsylvanicus
AGGACAGCTTGTGGAAGCGGTTCTCGCCTTCCGCTCAGAGGTTCTGGTTCTGAGGGGTTACCCAGCAAGTGCTTTACCCGCTAAGCCATCTCACCAGCCTCCTAGATTGGCCATATTTTTAATGATAATACTCACTTTTGCCTGCGAATCAGAAAACTATGTATACTAGCATAATACCGATTGAAACATTCATATGCTAGGATATCATAGACCCATTTAAAATCACACTCTCAAGTAAGAGCGACAATGTGTGGTATGTCTGTTAAGTAAAAATAATGGGCTGAGAATGCGGCAGTGGCTTGCCTAGCAAGCATGAAACCCTGGGTTTAATCCCCAGCATCGCATACCCTATAATCCCAGTGACTGGGCAGTGAGGCAGGAAGAGCAGAAGTCTTTTTGGCTACACAACAGATCCAGTGCCATCTAAGATTGGTTCTCAAAACTACGTCCCATTTTATTTTGGTAAAAGTACCTTTCCTCCTCTGTTCCACCACTCCTTTACTGTCCCTGGATTGTCCCTCACGCTGGCTACACAGTCCACAACTGAAGGCTACACTTGGGCCCATTGCTTCTACAATTGCCGAACCTATAAAAATCCATATATATATACATATATATATATACACATATATATATGTGTATATATATATATATATATGATGTGGAGAGGTTTTCGTTTGTGTATAGAAAGAAAATAGATCAGATCACACTATAAATAACTTCCTCCCGGCTTTTGGGTTAGGAATGGCTTTCACCACTTTTTGTAGTTCAGTTTCGGTGAATTCAGTTTTCTTTGATAATGAGAAAGGGCTTGGGAAAATAATCTCAGAGTGGTCTCTGAATCTCCTTGGCTTTCGCCTGTCTTCTGCACAGAAGTGAGATCCTACCTGTGGAAGGACGAAGCCTTCACTTCTGCCATATCTTACATCACTCTTTGAAATATACATTCATCAAGAAGAATTCCTTTTTTAGTGGTGTTCATTAGTCACATAGTCCTGGGCTTGTGGGCTCTCACCCCAGATGGGTGCACAAGTACAGTTCCCCAGTCTGTCTCGGGTGACAACCAAGAGGTACTTTCTGTCATCAACACCTTCCGTACAATATGGACAAAGGCCCTCACAGGGAGGGGCCAGCTGGAAGCCAGTATTTGTGGTTGCAACAAATAGAAGTTGAACATGGTTAGGGGAAAGGACTCTGTCAGTGTCCCTAATGATGTCAACAGACCATGTGCTGAAAAGTCACCTCCTTTTCTAGTACCAACACTAGGGAATATGCCTGGCTGTATTGATGTCTCCACCCTCTTCCCTGACTGCCAGATCACCTCTGTAACTCAAACTCCTTATCCTTTTGTCATTTCTGTGGACCAAGGCATCACAGACCATGTTGCTTACTATTAATTGTCAAGGATAAAATGTTAATAATATATTGCACCACAGTAGAAGCAGCATGGAATTCATGTCCGACAAGTTGGGGTTTGAATCCAGGTTACACTGATTTCCAGGTAATGACTATGGGTAAGTGATTGATTTGCACTAAATTGAGTAAACATGTTCTCTGAAGAATTCTCTTTTTTTTTGAGACAAGATTTCTCTGTGTAGCAGTCCTGATTGTAATAGAACTCGCGTTGTAGACCAGGCTAGCCTCAAATTCACTGAGATACACCTGACTCTGACTCCCAAGTGCTAGGATTAAAAGTGTGTGCCACCACTGCCCAGCTCTTTGAAGAATTCTTAGGAGGTTATCTATTATAGCTATACAAAACACAATGATGATAAACATGTATCAATCCATTTATTTATTGATTTATTGCTACTAAAATGAAATAGTTAAGGTGGCCATTTTGTAAAGAAAAGAGGTTTAGTGGCCTCCACTGGGTCCCACGTCCTGTATTCCTTAATAGTCTGGCCATCCTGCCTGCACCACTGCCAACCTCTAGGTTTCTCCCATGATCCACCCTACCTGCAACCGCCAACAGCTCCCTTCTGTGCTCATCCAACCCCTGTACCCACCCAGAGGCACTTCATGTCCCTCTTGAGGATCTATCCTGGTGAGTCTCTGTGACTGCTCCATCCACATTTTCTTCCCAACCTGCCACATCTAGCCCAGTGCCAGCTTAGTGTGCTTCCCCTGCCTACGCCACAAATGATCTCTAGGCTTAGGTCAAGATCCTCCCTAACTTCCATGACATAGCCAACCTCTCCACCAAGCCAGATCTCCCGTTAAACTCTAGAACTGGACCAGGAAGCACATACTGTAGGGCAGTTCAGTCCCCTCTGTCTGCCTGACTTCATTCCAGCTGAGCCATTTCCAACCTCTAGGCTCAATGTGCCTGCACTTCCTTTCTTCGGCCCCAACCTGCTCTGTTGTTGGCAGAATGAGAACTAACAAAGGAAGTCCATAGCTGGTGGTGTTGGCATACTCCTTTAATCCCAGCAAGGAGGACAAGGGAGGCAAGGCAAGCGGAGGCCTACAGAGTGAGTTCCAGGACAGCCAGGGCTACACAGAGAAACCCTGTCCTGAAAAACAAAACAGAACAGAACAAGTTCACATGTCCAGATCTCATCTCAAAAAAAATACAGTACCCAGTGGTCGTGGCGCACGCCTTTAATCCCAGCACTCAAGAGGCAGAGACAGGTGGATCTCTGTGAGTTTTGAGGCCAGTCTGTTCTACAGAGCGAGTTCCTGGACAGGCCCCAAAGCTACAGAGAAACCTTGTCTAGAAAAACAAAAGCCAGCAAACAAAAATCCCCCCAATAAAACCCCACAAAAAAACAGTATAAAAGATCAAGCCAGTATTTTCCATTGAAAACATACCAGTCCCGTAGAAATGTTTGTTGATGAGAATTTCCTAGATGAACCCAAGGCTCAGAGTCTAAAAGACTGCCAATACTCCCTAGGTGCCCACACAGCCTACCCTCAATTGCCTCTCCTTCCCTTGTTACCATATCTGGGCCCACAACTCTGGTGGAAAGTTCATATGTCACCAGAGGCAGTTCTGGTTGGTTGCCAGAACTCCAGGTAGCCTGGTTGCCCGTGGACCACCCCCACTTCCTCAGTGCTTTTCAGGCCCACCCCAACTAGATCTCCCCTCTTCATTATCGTATCCAGTCCCCAGCTCCAGAGGACATGTGAGACATCAGAACTCCAGGTAGTCCCCCCCCCCCCGGCCCAGCACTCTCTTCTCTTGTGCCACCTAGCCTATCCCCAGGTACCTCACCCCTCTTCATCACTATGTCCCAACACTAACTTCTGCAGAAGGACCCTCAGCTGGACCAGAGGCCATGGCAGCTGCCAGAACTCCATCCCCCAACACAAATAGAGACACTACTTAACCACAGGCCACTCTGGCCTGAAGATCAGAGAAGAAACAGAAACCAAGAGAAATGATGCCCATCTAACAAAGACAAACTCAGAAATTGGCACCTAGACCCCAAACTCAGATGCCTATACACCAATGTAAGAACAAAATCAACAACAGCCAGGGCGATATGTCACCACCAGAGCCCAGCTACCATACTACAGCAATCCCTAAATACTCCAATATAGCTGGAACACAAGAAAATGACCTTAAAACCAACTTTATGAAGATGATAGAGGTCCTTAAAGAGGAAATGAATAAATTCCTTAAAACCAAGGAAAAAACAGTTGAAGGAAATGAATAAAACTATTCAAGATATGAAAATAGAAGGAATAAAGAAAATACAAACTGAGGGAATCCTGGAAATGGAAAATCTAGGTAAGCGAACAGGAACTACAGATGCAAGCATCACCAACAGAATACAAGAGATGGAAGAGAGAATATCTGGAATTGAAGATATGATAGAAATAATTACAGCAGATAAAAAAATGTTAATCTAAAAACTTCCTGATACAAAACATCCAGGAAATCTAGGACATCATGAAAAGACCATGCATAAGAGTAACAGGGGTAGAAGAGGGAGAAGAACTCCAGCTCAAAGGCACAGAAAATATATTCAACAAAGTCATAGAAGAAATGGACCTAAGAAACAAGCTGATGTAGTCATTCTAATATCTAACAAAACAGACTTCAAAATTAATCAAAATCCAGACTTTTAAAGAAGAGCAAGTGCCGATGCTCCTCAAATTATTTCACAAACTAGAAAGGACATTACCAAATTTATTTTATGAAGCCACAGTCACCTTGATACCTAAACCACATAAACACTCAACAAAAAAGAGAATTATAGACTAATTTCCCTCATGAACATACAAACAAAAATATTTAAATAAAACACTGGCAAACTGAATCTAAGAACACTTCAAAAAATCATTCACAGTGATCAAGTAGGTTTTATCCGAGAGGTGCAAGGATGTTTTAACATATGAAAACATATCAATGTAATCCACCATATAAACAAACTGAAAGAAAAAAAAACATGATCATCTCAAATGCTGAAAAAGGCTTTGACAAAATACAACACCCCTTCATGATAAAAAGTCTTGGAGATATCAGAGATACATGAGACATACCTAAACATAAAAAGGAAATTTACAGTGAGCCTATAGCCAACATCAAATTAAATGGAGAGAAACTCAAAGCAATTCCACTAAAATCAGGAACAAGGCAAGACTGTCCACTCTCTCTGTATCTCTTCAATATAGTAATTGACATTCAAGATGGAGCAATAAGATAACTAAAGGAGATCAAGGGGATACAAACTGGAAAAGAAGAAGTCAAAGTATTGTTATTTGTTGATGATAGGATAGTATATATAAGAGATGCCCCAAAATTCTACAAGGGAACTCCTACAGCTGATAAATACCTTTATTGAAGTGATTGGATATAAGATTAACTAAAAAAAAAGCAGTAGGCCACCTATATAATGGCAAATGACAAATGGGCTGAGAAAGAAATCAGAGAAACAACCTCCTTCACAGTAGACACAAATAATATAAAATATCTTGGGGTTACTTTATTCCAGCAAGTGAAAGACTTGTAAGACAAAAATTTGCCTTTGAAAAAATTAATTCAACAAGTGGTGCTGGTGTAACTCCATGTCAGCATGTAAAAGACTGCAAATAGATATATCTATCACCATGCACAAAATTCAAGTCCAAGTGGGTCAAAAGGCCTCAATATAAAACCAGATTGAACTTGATAGAAGAGAAAGTAGGAAACAGCTTTGAACACATTGGCACAGGAGACAACTTCCTGAACAGAACACTAATACCACAGGCACTAAGATCGGCAATTAATAAACAGGACCTCATGAAACTAAAAAGGTTCTGCTCAGCAAAGGACACTGTTGAAAGGACAAAATAGCAGCCTACAGAATGGGAAAATATTCTCACCAGCTCCACATCGGACAGAGAGCTAATATCCAATATATATAGAACTCAAGAAACCAGACATCAACTAACCAAATCATCTAATTAAAAAAGTGGGATACAGATCTAAACAGAATTCTTGACAGAAGTATCTCAAATGGCTGGGTAATAGTTAAAAAATATTCAACATCCTTAGCCATGAGGAAAATGCAAATCAAAACTACTCTGAGATTCCATCTTACACTTGTCAGAATGGCTAAGATCAACAGTTAAAGTGACAGCTTATGCTAGAGAGGATGTGGAGTTAGGGGAACACTCTTCCATTGCTGGTGGGAATCCAAACTTGTACAACCACTCTGGAAATCAGTATGGTGCTTTCTTCAGAAAATTGGGAATTGATGTACCTCAAGACCCAGCTATACCACTCTTGGGTATATACCCAAAGGGTGCTCCATCTTACCATAAGGACACTTGTTCAACTATGTTCATAGCAGCATTATTTGTCATAGCCAGAACCTGGAAACAACCTAGATGTCCCTCAACCAAAGAATGGGTAAATAAAATGTGGTTCATTTACACAATGGAGTATTACTCAGTTCTTAAGAACAATGACATCATGAAATTTGCAACCAAATGGATAGAACCAGAAAAGATCATCCTGAGTGAGGTAACACAGATTTAGAATGACAAACATGATATGTGGTGGATATTAGCTGTGAAGTAAAGATAATCCACCGACCCAGAGTGGCTAAGTAACGAGGAGGGCTCGAGGGAGAATGCGTGGATCTCCCTGGGAAGGGGAAATAGAATAGGTTTTGCTGGTAGACTGGGGGCAGGTGAGGGTGGGAACAGAAGGGATCAGCTGGGGTGGGAGGGATGGAGGGAGAGTACTGGGAGAGATGATTGGAATTGGTGGGGGGAACATTTGGGAGCAATGTAGAAACCTAGTTCAATGTAAACTCCCTGGAATCTGTAAGAGGACCCCAGCAAACTCTCCTAGTAATGGGAGATTCAGAGGCCTAGTTCGGTCCCATGGTGACTCCACAGCTGTCAGTCTAGAGTTCCTGAGTTCCCACAGGCTTGGTTCAGCTGTCTCTGTAGATTTCCCCATCATGATCTTGGCCTCCCTTGCTCATATATTTCCTCCTCCTTCTCTTTGACTGTTTTCCGAGAGCTTGGCCTGGTGCTTGGTTGTGGATCTCTGCATCTGGTTCCATCAATTACTGGATGAAGGCTCTATGCTGGTTGTCTTCTATAACAAGGCAATACTCCTAGCAGTGGAACTGGGACATCAATCCAGCCACAAAACCTTCAACCTATGATTTGTCCTGCCTGCAAGATATGCTGGGGTAAACCGGGTGGTGGTGGCGCAGGCCTTTAATCCCAGCACTCAGGAGGCAGAGGCAGGTGGATCTCTGTGAGTTCGAGGCCAGCCTGGTCTACAAGAGCTAGTTCCAGGACAGGAACCAAAAAGCTATGGAGAAACCCGGTCTCGAAAAATCCAAAAAAAAAAAAAAAAGATATGCTGGGGTAGTGGGGCACAGAACTTCTGGGACTGGCCAACCAATGATTGGTCCAGCTTGAGGCCCAGCAAAGGAGAGGGAGCCCACACCTGACACTGCCTGGATTAGCAAGAATTAGATGCAGGCCAGCCCAGAGACCCAGGATAGAATCAAACACTACTGGCAAAAAAATGAAAGAAAAAAATTAATGAAATGTTTCCTAATGATATTCGCCTATACTCATAAATTGGTGCCTTGCCCAATTGTCATCAGAAGGCAACTGATGGGAGCAGATGCAGAGACCTACAGCTAAACTCTACGTAGAGCCAGGGGAACACAACAGAAGAAGAGGAAAAAAAAACATTGTAGGATCCAGAGGGGTTGAGGACACCATGAGAACACAGCCCACAGAATCAACTAATCAGAGCTCATAGGGGCTCATAGACTGAACCAACAACTAGGGACCCTGTATATATATCTCAGTGAGGTCCTCTGCATATACATTCTGGTTGTGCAGCTTAGTGTCATTCTGGGACTCTCAACATTAAGGGGAGAGAGAGAAAAAATAATAAAAAAGAATTAGCTTTGGAGTGGGGATAGAGAGAGGACTCAGCAGTTAAGAGAACTTTTTGCTCTTGAAGAGGACCTGGGTTTGTTTTCTAGCACCCACATAGTGGTTCACAACATCTGGAATTCCTGTTCTAGGGGATCCAATGGTCTCTTCTGACTTCAGTGGGCATCAAGCACATATGTGGTGCACATACATGCATGCAGGAAAAACACATAAAATAAAATGAATAAATCTAATTTAAAAGTTGAAAAAAATATATCCAACAAACCCAACAACACCTAAATAAACAAAACATACCTAAAGAAAATACAGGAAGTGTTATTTCTGGCTAAAGAGAGAAATGAGCAGAGCAGAAAGACTGTGTAAAGAAATATGAATCCATAATTATTAAAACACAAGCTACAACTGAGAACACAATACCAATAAACCAACAATGGGATGAACGTAATTGGTACCTACATTTCAATAATAACTTTGTTTTTTGTTTTGTTTTTTGAGACAGGGTTTCTATGTAGCTTTGGAGCCTGTTCTGGAACTCACTCTGCAGACCAGGCTGGCCTTGAACTCACAGGCCTGCCTCTGCCTCCCTAATGCTGGGATTAAAGGTATGCATCATCACCGCCTGGCTCAATAATAACTTTAAATATCAATGGCCTTAATCGATCAAAAGACACAGTCTGACTGAATGAATCAGCGGAATCCACCTGCCTGTTCTCTATAAGATACAGCTTTGCTGGTCAGTGGTGGTGCACACCTTAATCCCAGCACTCAGCAAGCAGAGACAGGTGGATCTCTGAGTTTGAGGCCAGCCTGGTCTACAAGAGCAAGTTCCAAGACAGCCAGAACTGTTGTTCCACGGAGAAACCCTGTCTCAAAATGCCCCTTCCCCGTAGAGAAACACAGCTTTAAAGATAGATACTGCTCTAGAGTAAAAGGATGGACAAATGTACTCCTACCAAATGGGTCCAAGAAGCAAGCAGGCAGCACTGTCCTACTATCTGACAAAATATAAATCAAACTAAAAGTAATGTGAAGATATAAAGAGGGATACTTTACATTAACCAAGTGAACAAGTTAACCAAGAAGACACTGCTATCCTAAACATGTATTCATCAGTTTCTGGGGTATTCAGTTTCATAAATATGCATTACCCAATTAATGACAGAGATTAACAACAATCCATTAATAGTAGATGATTTCAATACCCGACTTTCTCCAATAAACAGGTCATTTGGACAAAAAATGAACTGAGAAACAGTAGAGTTAATTGATGTTATATATCACTTAACAGATATTCATAGAATATTATACACAAATACAGATAGATATTAAACAACTCATTACTAAATGATGACTGTGTCAAAGATGAAATCATGAAAGAAATTTCAAAAACTTTCTGTAACTAAATGAAAATGAAATACAACATAAAAAAAACTCTTGGGACGTAATGAAAGCAGCCCTATGACAGCTGGGCCTACATAAAAATAATCAGAAATAGCACAGATGACTTAATGATGCAACTGGAAATTTTTGAAAAACAAGAACAAACTAAATCCATATTCAGTTTAAGACAAAAAAATAAATATTAGTGTAGAAATCACAAAATAGAAACAAAACAATACAACCAACAAATCCAAGAGCTGGTTATTGGAGAAGATAAGAAAGCTTGATAGGCCCTTGTCCCAAGTAACCAACAGGAAGAGAGGACCCATATCAGAATCAGAATTGAACAGGGAAACTTTATAATAGATATTGAAGAAATTCCCAATATTATAGAGGAATATTTTTAAATGTACTACCTGTATGTCGTTAAGCTAGAAAACCTAAAACAAATAGATAAATTTCTAGATTCATCCAAACTACCAATGTTAAACCAAGAAGAACTCAACAACCTAAGCAGGCCCATAACAAATGAGATTGAAATAATAAAAATGCCTTTCAGGTAAAAAAAATTCAGGGTCAGATGAATTCACAGCAGAATCTTACCAGACTTTCAAAGAATATCTGTATCCAGTTCTTCTTAAAGTATATGAAGGAAGAGGAGGAAGAAGAGGAGAAGAAAAGAAAGAAAGAAGGGAGAGAGAGAGAGAGAGAGAGAGAGAGAGAGAGAGAGAGAGAGAGAGAGAGAGCAATCTCACAAACTCCTAAAAAGCCATTGTCACTAATTCTAAACCAGATAAACACAAAACAACAAAAAAGAAAACCATGAGCCAATATCCCTAATGGACATAAACTCAACAATGCTCAGTAAAATACTTGCGAATAGAATCCAGAATATATCAAAAAGATTATCCAACATGACCATTTTGGCTTTATCCTTGAAATGCAGGGATGGTTCAACATATGCAAGTCAATAAATTTAATAAACCACATAAATGAACTTAAAGAAAAAAATCACAGGATCATTTCAATAGATACAGGAAAAAGCCTTTGACAGAATCCAACAAGCTTTCATAATTAAAGTTTAAGAGAATGTAGGACTAGAAGGAACATGCCTCAAGATAATGAAAGCTTTCATCCTACATGGAGAAAAGCTTGAAGCAATCCCACCGGAGTCAGGATTGAGACAGGACTGTCCACTGTCACCATTCTTTGTCAATATTGTGTTGGAAGTACTAGCTGGAGCAACAAGGCAAGAGAAGGAAATGAAAGGGATACAAATGGGGAAAGAAATCAATCTGTATTCACAGATAACATGATTCTATAGAGATCCCAAGAATTCTACTAGAAAACATCTAGAAATACCAAACAAATTCAACAATGTGGCAGGCTCCAGAATGAACATTCACAAATCAAAGTTTATCAATCCACCACTAACAAATAGCCTCGTGGAATATTTATAGTGTGACTAGTCTGTGCCTTGGCTACCTCCCAGAATCATAAGCACCTTGGTAAGATTATGTGTAGGAGAGGGGCCGAAGATGTAGTTTAGTTGGAACCTATCATGCACAAGGCTCTGGATAGCATTCCTTGGCTTCACATAAACCCAGGAGTGGTGGACCACACTCAGGAGGCAGAGGCAAGAGGAGTTGCAGAATCATCAGTTAGCTAATAAGTTCAACACTAGTCTGGGCCACACAGGACAGACAGATGGACAGACAGATGGGAGGAGAGAGAGAGAGAGAGAGAGAGAGAGAGAGAGAGAGAGAGAGAGAGAGAGAGAGAGAGAGAGAGAGAGAGAACAGAGAGGGGAAATAAGGAGGAAAGATGGAAGAAAGGAGTATGGGGACAAAGCCTTGGAGGGCAGAAAAGCAGGAGATTCTTCTGCTTATATTAGGTAACCTTGGGCAGCCACAGCAAAATGACTTCTTGTTTCACAAAGGGATATTGGGCCCCAGTTATCGAGGGGGAGTACCCACTTCACTCTCCTAGTTCAGGAACTGCAAATATGCCTGCTTTCAAGGGCCCATGCAGACTCACATAATGAGAGTAGCTGGGAAAATTACAATGGCTTGAAGGCCCCACAGAGATGCCTCCAATTCTTGGTAATCATCACAAGAGGAGCGACATTCCAACAGGGAATGAGGGTGAACTTCCTTTACCTCGTGGGGATGGAGGAAAAGTGAACAAATCTCTGAAATAAAAGCTACACAAAACACACCCCAGGCAAGTGCACTCTCCATTACCGATTAATATCAGAAACACGTTGACAACACACCTCCTGGTTAGCTAGGCAGGATCTTTCAGGGATCTCAGGGACACTTGTAGCGGCAGACTGAAGGTGGCTCCAACCTAGCAGGCCCAACTCCACCATGGCTCCTCCATGCCTTGCTGCGCTACTGACCCCGGGGGAATAGAAAGACTGCAAATCCTACACTGGCTGGAAGAGGAGTCTGGGAAGGGTGCCTTCCCACACATCAGTTCTATTTAAAACCCAATTAATCCTTTCAAGGGAGCACCCTCCATACGGAGTGCTGTGGTCCCCCAGATGTTCTTCATCGAGTCTGACAGGAGAGGGACTGGAGATGCAGGCAGCTCAGGATGGAAGGCTGGGGAGCGTAGCCAACACTGTCCTAAATACTTCAAGAGAACCTAGTGATCCACCAGGTAGACTGGTGAGAAGCCAGGAAAACACCTCAAGAGAGGAAGTGGCCAGAGGATCAGAAAAGCCCTGCCTGTATTTTCATGAAGCCACCTTCTTGATCTTGGCTAGTGGTCATTTGTTCATCTTGAGACTAAGAAGAGGAGCAATTTGGTTACTCAAATCCATCCATGAAGATCGCTTTCATGTTGTCCCTAAACTGACTGAAAAAAAAGGGGGGGTCCAGCTATTCTTTCTATTGGTTTTATCCAGGACTACATTATATGGAAGACAAAGAAAAACAGTTCTGATCTAATTTGTATCCTAAATTATGCTACTTCTTTGCTATACTAACCAAGAAGAATTATGATGGGTACCAGTTAATATACAACATAGTTCCAACTCCTAGAAATCCCCAAGCAATCAATAACTTTGTTTTATGAATTATGCAAAATTTATCAAATTTACTATTAATAATATAGCTTTTAAAATTCTTTCTTAATTACCAAATTAATCCCTTGATATAGGGAGAAACTATTAACAAGGCTATTTTTCTCTTCAGTGTTTCCCAAATAAAAGTGTCTTAATGTTGTTCCCCCCCAACTTACAGAAATGGATCTTGATATTTTTTTCAATAGAGTTTCTCCAAAGGTTCTATTTCATGCAGGATCATAGGACATCATGACCCACACCGTGTGTGAAATTATGTTCTCCACTCTCACCTAACCAACCATACCCAAAGGGATTCTAATGTGTATACCGGGTAATGTAATTGCAGTTTCTACCATATGCCAACTTATCAATAACCGTTCAATGAACTAATGAATGAAATTCCACAAACTTGTGACATCCTCTAAAAGTTTACATTGGCCGCGAATCCATTTGCAATGTCAGTGGGTTAAGTTCTAACAAAACCTGTATGCTTTTTGTTGTTCTAAAATATATACCCAGACATGTTCTTCTCCTCAGTTCCTCATGTTCTTTGTAGCAGCAGCTAGCTGAGGTCTTACTGAGGTGGAGGCTGCTGCTGAAGGACATTTCATGAAGGCTCACACACTGGAAGCTGGGAATTCTTCTCCTTCATGCAAAGTTTCTAGAACTTAGAGACACAAAGAATAGCACCCATGAATGTTAGAAAAACAAAGGAAAGAAACGGCAATCGCGCTCTCACAGGAAAAGCAATGTACCTGGAGCACACTGCATCTTTTGTGTTACAGACATAGCTGTGCCCTTCAGAAGATCTGGAGTTACGCAAGAAGGGAACTGAGGAGAGCACAGAGAAAGAAAAGAGAATGTTCCAAAACATCAGCTTCTTCACACTGGTAGCTAAATACAGCAACTACTCTTCACTTGTAAACATTCCTGCAACTGGAGATGTTTTCCTTTTAAAGATAAATGAACACACTCAGTGGAATTCCATCCTTCAATTCAACACAAATTATATATATGACTGAATCTGGAGAAAGAGATCCACATATGCAATTACATTTACTGTGCTACAGAGGGTAATTGCATACCACTTTTGGGTATATATCCAAAGGATGCTCAACCGTGCCACAAGGACGTGTGCTCAACTATGTTCATAGCAGCATTGTTTGTCTTAGCCAGAACCTGGAAACAACCTAAATGCCCCTCGACCCAAGAATGGATAAGAACAATGTGGTACATTTACTCAATGGAGTCCTACAGAGCAAAAAAAATAACGACATCTTGAAATTTGCAGGCAAATGGATGGATCTAGAAAACATCATTTTGAGTGAGGTAACCCAGACCCAGAAAGACAAATATCATATGTTCGCACTCATAAGTGGTATTTAAACATAAAGCAAAGAAAACCAGCCAACAAAGCACAATCCCAGAGAACCTAGACAACAAAGAGGACACTAAGAGAGATATACATAGATCTAATCTACAAGGGAAGTAGAAAAAGACAAGATCTCCTGAGTAAATTGGGAGCATGGGGACCTTGGGAGAGAGTAGAAGGGGAGGGGAGCAGAGGAAAAATATAGGGCTCAATAAAAATCAATTAAAAGCCGGGCCGTGGTGGCGCACGCCTTTAATCCCAGCACTTGGGAGGCAGAGGCAGGCGGATCTCTGGGAGTTCGAGGCCAGCCTGGTCTACAAGAGCTAGTTCCGGGACAGGCACCAAAGCTACAGAGAAACCCTGTCTCAAAAAACCAAAAAGAAAAAAAAATGAATAAAAAAATAAAAAAGAGGGTAATTGCAGATTAAAGGTATAGCTCACTGGTAGAGCACTGTCCTAGCATACAGGAGGCCATGGGTTAGATCCCCTAGCACAGCAAGCAAAGAAGCCCAGAGGTTATTGTTTGGTAGTGGAAGAGTTTAAAGTCTTACTTGATGAGTTTTCAAATAGTATATAAAGTAAATAAAAGGAAAGAATGAACACTTATTAGGAAAGAGCCCCCAGGAGATGATGTCTCTTTGGAATACATCTCCATTCATTTTTTTTTTCCTCCCTGAATTCATTGAGGGCCTTTGTTTGGGGCCAAAGCCTCTCAGCTCCCCTGGTTATATCTGGTAGTTTCTGTCCATGAGTTTGGCCCCTCCGGCACTGGCACAGGGATCCCTCTGTGGTCAACTGTTAGGAAGGGAGTTAGTGGATGGATCTCCTTCTTCTCCTTCTGAGAGTACTCTATATGGGGAGGAGATGCTATTGACAATAATGCAGAGAACACTGGTAGAAGCGGCTGCGGGGTCTAGGCTCAAGGACCAGTGACTCTTGGTGTACCTGTTTTGGATGACTTGAATGCCATGTGGTTTTTCTTCAGGGACGCTGCATATTGCCCGCTCTGCAAGCCTGTGGCAAGAGCCTTTCTCTGTCTTTTGACCATTAGAGTCCACGGCATAGTACCCGGATACCTAGCATCTTGTGACTCAGCTAGGAGCTGCTGGGACAGCTCGAACTCAATCAGCTTCTTGTGCAGCATATCGCGCTCAAGGAGCACTTGCTTCAGGCTGTCTCTTGCATTTTGGAGCTCAGAGACCACTTCATCACGCTCATCACGCAGCCGTTGCAGGTCTGTGGCCAAGGTCCAGGTGGCTGCCTCATGCTCTTCTACTTGATTGTGCAGCTGCTGCACACGTCGTGACTGCTTTTCTCGTTGCCTCGACGCCACCCGTACTCCCAAGGCCAGAGCACTCCAGGCGCAGGCCCTCTTGATGGTGCGTGGTACCTGGGTATCGGCCACGACAGACTTCAGGCTGTCTTCTATATCCTTCCAGGGCCGTGAACGGAAGGTTAGGTAAAAGCCAGGGCCACCACCATTCCTCAGCACTTCTTCATTGATGAACAAAACCACTTCGCAGTGGCGGAAACCGCTCTTGGGGTCCCCAAAGTCCACAGCCATGGCTGAACCTGCCTAAGGAGTGGAACACAATGGGCTCGCCCTTCTCCTTGGTGCTTTGCCCAGTCCTTACTCCTAGCTCCTACCTACTTGCCTCCCCCTTCTCATCTAGACTAAAGCCCTGAAGCCACTAACACCAACTCCTCCCATGCAAGGGATTAACACGTAAGGGACGTCATAGACGTGGGCTGTGAGACCTGCAGCACCTCCTGCAGGGACCAAAATGCAGTAGCACAAATAACTCTGGCTCATCTGATAAACTGCGTGTTTGCTCGTAAAGTAGGTCATGATAGTACAGCTGTCCTGGGGACCGCAGTGAGTCCAGTGTTTCCTCAGAGTTTCTGGAAGGTGGCACCCCATCTGGTATGGGTTTTTTCTCTCTTGCTCCCTTTCCCACTCCTTGTCCTCTTCCTTCTTCTTCTCCTCCCCTTCTTCCTTTCCTTCTCTTCCATCGTCCCCTTTCTTTTCTAAGGCCTGATCTCCCTGTAGAGTCCACGTTAGCATTGACCTTTCAACTCGCCTGCTTCCATCTCCTTAGTGCTGAGATGCCATACAGATAGGATTTGACAAGAATTTCCAATCTGGAATTGGAGAAAGCGGGTGCTTTGGGGAATTTTTTATGGCTCAACTCCTTGTCTCATGCATCTGTTTCTGTATCCAAATTTCTATGTAGTCCCAATTTCCCTAAGTCAAATATATGAGCGACACAAGTCCCTCAGCTTTGCTTTTAAATCTCCAATCTTACTCTAGATGCCAGTTACTTCTATTCTAGTTCCTCCAGGCTTTTATGTTTGTTATCTGTCTGTTTATTTGTCAAGATAGGTTCTTGCAATGTAGCTTAGATTGGCCGTGGACTCACTCCTGATCCTCTGCAGTGCCAAGATTTTTGGTCTGTACACCCCTTGGTTTTCTTCAAGGGCTTTAGGAAATTTTATTACCCATTTTGCTGGCATATCTCCCATCTCTTGTGCTACTAGATAGCTTATTCCAATACAGCAAAGCTGTTCAAGTTCCTTCTCCCATGCTTAAACCCATTTCTTCTCTTTGTCTTGCCTGTGTCTTGCATCGGTCAACACCACCCTTTCTCTCTTCTCATTAGAGACCTTACTGTTGTTCTCCATTCACCGGTCAATGCTACCCTTTGGCTTCATCCCCAAACCTTTAGTGAGAGTTCTGAAGTCAGGCAGCAGTTTCTCCCTTACCAAGCTGTTGGCTCAGTGCTAGTGAATATGCCTTCTTTGAGATTCTGTCATGACTTAGGTACTTTTCTTTTTGGTCTTTCTAAAAAGGTTTATGTTAAAAATTAAAAAAAATGTAAAAAGTTTACATTTGTTTTATAATTATGTGTGTGTGTGGTGGGTCTGGAGAGATGACTCAGAAGATAAGAGTACTGGCTGCTCTTCCAGAGGACCTGGGTTTGATTCCCAGCATGCACACACTAACCCACAACCATCTATCACTCCAGATGCAGGGGATCCAACACGCTCTATGGCTTCCCTGGACACCAGGCATGCATTGGTGCACAGACATGCATGTAGGCAAAACATCTAGCTATGTAAGTTTTTTAAAAATAAAAGTTTAAAAATAAGAATTACGTGTGTGTGTGTGTGTGTGTGTGTGTGTGTGTGTGTCGTGTATGTGTTTGTAAGTGCTCATAGAGTCCAGGAGAGAGCAACAGATCTCTTAGAGCTGGAGTTACTGGAGGTTGCAAGAGTCATGAGTGCTGGAAACTGAACTCACCTCTGCAAGAGCTGTGCAAGTGCCTCAATGTTGAACCATCTGTACAGCCCTGCTTTTGGCATGAAAAAAAATCATTTTATTCGTTTAATTTGCGTGTGTGTTTGTGCACATGTGTGTGCTATGTCATGCATGTAGAGGCTAGAGAACAACTTTCCAAAGTCAATTCTGTCTTTCTACCCTGTGGGGCCCTGGAATTAAACTTAGGCCATTAGACTTGGCAGCAGGTGTCTCTACCTGCTAAGTCATCTCACTGGTCTATCATTTGGCATTTTTGTTAGCATATATCAACTGTAGAAAATAATGAATTATAGGACCAGCTGTAGTAGTGCAAACCCTTAATTGAAGCATTTGGGAGGCACAGATAGGCAGATATTGGTGAGTTCAAGGTCCTCTTGGTCTTCACAGTGAGTTTCAGATTAGCTAGGGCTATTTAGTAAGACCCTGCCTAAAAAAAACCAAACAGACAAACAATAAGACAAATTAATGGGTCTCAACGTGACATTTTTATACATGCATATATGCGTTTTGGTTATAATCACTTCTCTTATACTCAAACACTACCTCCTTATTTCCTTCCTCTTCCCAACTAGTCATTCTAATTTGTTGCGATGCATTCCCTTTCCCAACTGCCTTTCCAGGGCTTTCTCCTTCTCTCTGGCTGCTTGATGTGGGAGAATCTTCTGTTTTGTGTTGGATTTCATTGGTTAAATAAAGAAACTGCCTTGGCCCTTTGATAGGACAGAAAATTAGGTAGGCAAAGTAAATAGAACAGAATTCTGGGAGAAAGAAGCCAAGTCAGGCAGTCGCCATGATTCTTCCACTCCAGACAGACGCAGGTTAAGATCTTTCCTGGTAAGCCACCTCGTGGTGCTACACAGAATATTAGAAATGGTTTAGATCAATATGTAAGAGCTAGCCAATAAGAGGTTAAAACTAATGGGCCAAGCAGTGTTTAAAAGAATACAGTTTCCATGTAATTATTTTGGGTAAAGCTAGCCGGGTGGCGGGAAGCAGCCCCGCCACTCCCACTACTACAGCTGCTTTTTCTCCTCCTTTCAAATGGTTCGCACTTCTGTTTTCATGTCACCTGTATTTCATACTTTCTCCCCACATAAGATCACCCAGAGTTTCCTACACACATACACACACATATATATTACTTTAAATAGAAGTTCTACATATGAGAGGAGACACTGGCAGTTGTCTTTCTAACTTGTTTGTTTTATTGTAATGCTTTCTAACTCAATCCATTTTCTTATAAAAAAAATCACGATTTTATTTTTCTTTCTGGCTGAATAAAATTCCAATGTGTCTATGTGGCACCCTTTATCTATTTACTTGTTTTTATTTGTATTTGATTCATCTGTTGATAGAAATGTAGACTAGTTGGATTTCTTAGCTGTTATGAATAGAAGAGCAAGCATCTTTATGTTATGCTGATTTAAAGTCCTTATGACACATCCTCAAGAGTGGTAGTATAGGTAGGTCATGCGATTTTTCTATTTTCAGTCTTTTGAGGAAGCTGCACACTGGTTTCCATGGTAGCCTCACAAGTTTACATCCCCATCAACTGTGTATAAAGGTCGCTCTTATCCCACATCCTGACAGCAATTGTTGTCATTAGTTGTCTTGATGAGAGACATTTTACTGGGTGAGAATGAATCTCAAAGCACTTTTAAATTACATTTTCATGATGACTAGTGATGTTGAGATTTTTTCAAGCATTTATTAGCCACTCATATTTTTCTTTTGAGAGCTGTCTATTCAGTTCATCAGCACTTACATTGATTGAGTGATTTGTTTTTTTGCTGCTTAATATTGTGGCTCTTTATAGACACTAGATATTAATCATCTGTCTGGTATAAGGTTGGTGAAGTTTTTCTTCCATTCGTTAGGCTATCTCTTCTCTGCAGTGATTATTCTCCATGGTGTGGAGATCAGAGGACAGACTATGTTTGCATTAACTTGGATTCCAGGAATCCAAACTCAGGTGGTTAGTCTCGCAATACAAGTGCTTTTACCCACTGATCCATCTCCCTGGCCCCCTATGTAATACAATTTGAGATCAGATATGGCGATACCCTCAGTATCATTCATTGTACTTAGGATTGCTTCGACTGTGTGCTTCTTTCTTGGTTCCCATATGGATTGTTTTCTTTCATTCTTTAAAGAATATCACTGATATTTTGATAGAGATTACATTGGATCTCCATTTTTCACAACATAAATTCTGTCAGTCCATGAGTATGCAAGGTCTTAGCTTTTAATGTCTTCTTATGTTGAAGTTTCTGTCATAGAGGTCTCTTGTCTCTTTGAGTAAGTTTATTACCGGGTATTTTTAAAGCTATTTTGAACAGCATTTGCCCATATTATTTTTTCCTGGCAAGTCTATTGTTGTATGGTTCATGTTGATTTGTGTCTTATTACTTTGATGGAAATTTTATCAGTTCTAAGAGTTTTCTGGTGGGGTTTAAGGTCTTTCACAATCACAATGATTTAGAATCATGCCATATGAAAATAAGGATAGTTTGACTTCTTTCATTCCTATTTATATATATTTTATTTTTTCTCTTATTATATTGCTTCAGCTAGGACATCAAGCACTAAATTGAATAAAAAAGGAGATAGTGCACACTTTTGTCTTATTCTAAATTTTAGAGAAAACTATCATAGTTTTGTTGCCATTTAGTATAATGTTAGTCATAGATTTGTCATATAACTTTGCTCTTGTTATATTGAGGTATAGTTCATCTATTTCTAGTTTCTTTGGAGCCTTTATCATGAAAGAAGGGATGTTGAATTCTCTTGAAGATCTTTAGCACATCAGATGAGAGGATAATATAGTTTCTGTCCTTAATTCTATTTGTGTACTCTATTACACTTCTTTTTTTGCTTATGTTGAATCCACTTGTATCCCCGGAATTTAAAACAGTTCAGCCATGTGGTATGATCTTCTTAATGTGTTATGGAATACATATTGTAAGACAGTTATTTAGAATCCTTGCATCTATGTTAATCACAGAAATTAGTCTATATTTTTCTCTTTTTGTTGTGTTCTTATTAAGTTTAGTATCAGGGTAATTTGTTTTTTTCAGGTTTAGTTTTGTAGTATCCATTGACCTTATATTTTATGGAACAGTTGAAAAAACATTGGTGTTGACTTTTTAAAAGCTTGAAAGAATTTGGCAGTAAGTCTGTCTAGTAAGTTTTACTTTGTTTAGATAATTATTAGTACTTTAATTCTGTTTTTGTTTTGTTTATGTTCTGTTTATGTTGTTTAAATAATTTTGATTTAATTTTGGTATGTCATAGGTGTTTAGGAATTTGTCCTTTTATCTACTCTATATTTTGTGGAATAGAAAATTTTGAAGTATTTCTCATTAACTCTGGATTTTATTGGAGTCTAACAACTCCTTCTTTTTCTGTAATTTTATTAATTCAGGTCTTTTGGGGGATTAATTTGGTTAGGGTTTCTCTTTTTTTCTATTAAGAATCAATTTTTTTAATGTGAGCCTATGTATTTTCCCCTAGTCTCTATTTTATTAATTTCTGTGTTGATTTTTTTTTTTTACTTTTTGCTGTCTACTGCTTCAGGGTTTAGATTATACTCATTTTTCTTAGACCCTAGGGTACATCAATAGGATATTTATTTGAGAGATCTCTAATTTTTTCACTTTGAAATCATTTTATTTCCCAAGCTTATAGACAAAAAAATAATCTAGGGAAGCATATGCGACTACTGGATACAATCTTGAACCTACTGCTCTTTTAAACATAATATACTATAACTAAATAATTTGATATAAATATTTGTTATATATATATGCATATATAAAACCTACTGAGTCAAATTGGTGTTACCCACTAGCACATGTGTGTAGAAGGGCTCTCCATGGTGGTATGGACAAACTACCAGGGGCCCCACCCCTGAAGAAGACTGACCTTTCTATATCTTGACAGCATGGGCTTCCTGAAGCATCTCAACTAGAACTGAGCCCTTTTGACTCCCCTTTACATCATGTTGAAATATTGACTAGATTGTACTTGTGTAGATCTTGTGTAGACTACCACAGCTCTTTATGAATTCAGGTGCCTGTTGTGTCCATAAGACGGTTTTGAAGCTACTCTCCACAAACTCTAGATCTTACAATCTTTCTGCCCCCTCCTCTGTAATGTTTCCTGAGCCTTATGGGAAGGGGCTATGAAATAGATGCCCCATTTGGAAATGAGTACTCAATAGTCACGCATTCCCTGCACTTTTCTCCATAATAATTTTCACCACTGCAAAAAGAATCTTCTCTTGTTGCAAGGTGAGGGTCCGCTTGTTTGTCCTGGTTGCCCTGCCAGCTTACACCCAAAATAACCATACAGAAACTGTATTAATTAAATCACTGCTTGGCCCATTAGCTCTAACTTCTTATTGGCTAACTGTTACATCTCAGTTTAACCCATTTCTAATAATCTGTGTATCGCCATGTTGCAGTGGCTTACTGGGAAAGATTTGGCATGTCTGACTCTGGTGTCTCTCTCCTACTCTGCCTTTCTTCCTCCCAGCATTCAGTTCTGTCTTCCCCACCTACCTAAGTTCTGCCCTATCAACTAGGCCAAGCAGTTTCTTTATTCATTAACCACTGAAAGCAATACACAAACAGAAGGAACTTCTACACTATTCTCTAATAAGAAGTGTGAACTGGGCTAATCTATGGGTATGAGGATAAGTATTTAGAAGGCAGTGAGATACTATGGCAATTTAGCAGAATGATAGTATTAAATTCTCCCCTAGGGTTTATCACCTCTTTAGCCATGGATTTTTTCCCCCAGATTTACCATATCAGGCATGAGTTTTTTCCTGTTGTGCAGGCCTTTAATTCATCCAGTCAGCTATTGGCTATGCCTGCTCCAAGTATTCATGCCACAGTACACCACTGAGCATATCTTTCCAGGTGAGTTGTTGTACTTCACAAAGCCGACAGATGGATAAGACTGTGACTCTTTTTTCCTAGATGTCCACCTAGTACCTTGTGGCACTATGGAAGCTAGCCTAGCAGGAGGGACTGTAAATGGAGACTCTGCTTTGGTTTTCCAGCTGCCCGGACCCGAATAATCACACAAAACTATAGTAATTACAATACTGTTCGGCCAATGGCTCAGGCATATTTCTAGCTAGCACTTATATCTTAAATCACCCCATTTCTACTAATCTACGTATCTCCACAAGTCTGTGGCCTACTGCTTAGATTCTGGTGCCTTTCTCCTTCAGCAGCTTTATAGCATCTATGTGACTTTGCCTTCTTTCTCCCTGCATTGTTTAGTTTTCCCACCTACCTATATTCTGCCCTGCCAAAGACCAAAGCAGACTCTATTAAACAATTAAATAAAATAAATTAATTAAACAATTAAATTAAATAAAAATATGTATTAACAAAACATATTTACAACATACAGAGGGGAATCCCACATCATCTTCAGGTCCTGTTACCAAAGTGTGTGCTGCCTTTGTTTTTTTTTTTAATATAAGCACTCATAGACATTCTTCTTAGAGTTGCCTTAGCTGTGTACCAAATGTTCTTGTAAATTGCATTTCATTTTCTTCTGTTTTATAAGTTAGAAAATCTTGAAATAGTATTTCATTAGTTTGAGGGTATGTGTTTGTGCATATATGTGAACATCTGTGAATGCCAGAGGAACACTTGTTGCATTTGACCTTTCCTTTTCCCTTGTGGCTCCAGGAATCAAAATTGGGTTGTTAGGCTTGACAGAAAATTCCTTTACCTCTTGAGCCTTCCCATGTAGGGGAAGCCCAGCCCAAGGGGGCGTGTTCGCCTCGGGCTAATGTTTACATATAAATCTGGCGGGTGTGAGCCCCACTGGTCCATTTTTTGTACTTCCTGCTCATCACTGGATCCCTGGTGTTGTAAGCTATTCCCTCATTAAAGTTTACTATTTCATATTAAGCTAGCCTGGTTATTATGCTGCATCATTCTCAGTGGCTTTAATTTTTAAAAATTATATTGTGTGTGTGTGCATGTGTGGTGTAGGAGGTCCTTCTGTCTATGTGTTGCTCTTATTGATTAATGAATAAAGAAACCGCCTTGGCTTGTTGATAGGGCAGAACTTAGGTAGGTGGGGAAAACTGAACTGAAAGCTGGGAGAAGGAAAGTGGAGAGAAATGCCATGGAGCCGCCACTGGAGATAGATGTGCTGAAACTTTGCTGGTTGGCCACAACCTGGTGGTGATGCACAGATTAATAGAAATGAGTTAAATTAATATGTAAGAGTTAGCCAATAAGAAGCTAGAGCGAATGGGCCAAGCAGTAATTTAATTAACACAGTTTCTGTGTGATTATTTTGGGTCTAAGCTATCTGCGTGGCCAGGAATCAACAAGCAGCCTCCCACTATACATGTACGCACATGCACTTGTGCATTGTGCACAATTGCATGTACATACATGTACAAGTGCAGCAAACATGTGTTGAGGTCAAGGGAAAATTTATGGGAGTTGATCTTCCACCATATGGGTTCCAGGAATTGAACTCAGATGGTCAGACTTGGCATAAAATGCCTTTACCTGCTAAATCAACTTGCGGGCCCTTTTATAACTCTTGATGGGTTATATCCTGTGATGAGTAATCTTGATTGTTTACTTGACTACATCTATAATTAACTAAAACCCAAGAAGCTAGGCATGTCTGTGAGGAATTTTCTTGACTGTATCATTTAATATTGAAAGATGTGGGCTGGAGAGATGGCTCAGAGGTTATACATAATGTATACACTGTATACATAATAAATAAATAAATCATTTAAAAAAAGATTGGAAGATGCACCCTAAATCTAGATAATTTGAGGTGGGGAAACCCAACCTGAACCTGGGCTACACCTTCTAGTGGCAGCCCACATAAAAGACCATGGAAGAAGGGACCTTTTTCTCTTGGCCTACTTGCTCTTACTCTCCCTGATAAGGTTATCTTTCTCTTGCTGAGGTAGGTATTCTTCATTGGTATTAGAACCTTATTCTTTGGGAGTCCAATGTAGAACAAAGACAAGCAGCTGTCTAGGACCTCCCTGGGACTGGCACAGCTGAGCCATCCAATCTCATGGACTGCACCTATCAGGTCCTTGGTCTTTCCATCTGGAGACAGCCACTGGGAGCCTGCCCAGACCACAGCCTATAAGTCACTCTAACAAAAGTAAAACAGCACACACACACACACACACACACACACACATGCACAAGTGCACACACATACACACCCCAGTTCTGTTCCTCTAGAGAGCCCTGATTAATACATATCCTTTATTAATATGTAATCATCTTCTTTATCCCTTCTGGCTAATTTTGGATTGAAGCCTGTTTTGTCACATACTAGAAGAGATGCTTCTGATTGGTCTTGATTCTATTTTCTTGAAATATCATTTTATATCCTTTCACTGTCAGTTTGTATGTGTTTTAGTAAGGTGAGATTCTTTAGGGAGGAAAAAAACCTGTACTTTGATCCATTAAGCCAATCTGTTGCTTTCAATTGTTGAGTTAAGACAGTTCAATTTTAGAGTTATTACTGAATGGTGTGTATCAATTTTTCCTTCATCTTATGTGTTTACTTATTTACTGTGTTGATAATGTTTGATTATTTCAAATTCCTTTTTTGAGACATGGACCTGGATGAGCTGGAACTCTCTATATAGACCAGACTGGCCTTAAACTCACAGAGCCTCTGTCTCCCAGTGCTTAGAGTAAAGGGATGTGCCTCCATTCCAGGCCAATATCCTAATTCTTATTTTTAATCTGTACTTCTAGTGAGATATGTTCTTTCTTGAGCTTTTGTGATTTATTTTTTCCTTGAGCTTTCTTCCTCTTCTCTGTGTAGTATTCCTTTAAGAACCGTATGCAACTCTGACTTAGTGGACACAAATTGCTTTAGTTTTTATTTTCCATGAAACATCTTTCTTTTTCCTTTCATTTTAAAGGATAACTTTGCAAGATACAGTAGCCTTGCTTTGAAATTCTTTATTCTCAGCATTCGAAATACATCAATTCATGTTCTCTTGGCTTTTAGGGTTTCTGCTGAGAAGTCTGCTATTATTCTGATAGGTTTGCTTTTGTAAGTAACTTGACATTTTTCTCTTGCAGCTTTCAGTATTTCTTTGTTCTTTGCACTTAATATTTTAGCTATGATATGACAGGAAAAGGCAGTTTTCTGGTTGTGTCTGAATAGAATTCTAAATACCACTCACACTTGGATATATATTTCTTTTCTCAGACTTGTTTGTTTTGTTATAATTTCATGGATTATGTTTTATGTCATTAGCTCCCTATTTTATAGCACAGTTTTGTAGGTTTTGTGCTTGTAATCATGTCCCATGGGCTTTGACTATTGTGGTAGCCCACCAAACCTTGACCCCTCCCCAGGAAAGGTCAAGACCATTCCCCCAGGCTATTTAAACTGCTCCCCAAAAATAAACACATGCCCCCCGTCAGGTTCCCCTTGGGGCCACCCAAGAGTGCAGAAGTCCAATTAAACCTGGATATCCTTTAATTTGGTTTGTTTTGATTTGACTTGTTTGGGGTTTTGTGTCGGCAGAGAGCTCATGTTAGAAAATATTCACAATAGGTTGGTGTCTTAGTTAGGGTTTCATTGCTGTGAATAAACTGTGGAAACTCTTATAAAGGAAAGGATTTAATTTGGTCTGGCTTATGGTTTAGAGGTTTAGTTCATTATCATCGTGATGGGAAGCCTGGCAGCAGGAAGGATGACATGCTGCTGGAGAAGGAGTTAGAGTTCTACATCTGGATCTTTAGGCAGCAGGAAGAGAGAGTAAGCCTGGCTTGAGCTTCTGAAACCTCAAAGCCCACCCCTTATGACACACTTCCTTCAACAAGGCCACAGCTACTCCAGCAAGGCCACATCTCTAATAATGCCACTACCTATAAGGTTATGACATTCATTCAAACCATCATATTCCACTCCCTACCCCCTACAGGCAAAATGCATTTAGTTCAACTTCAGAAGTCTCCATAGTCTATCACAGTCTCAACAATGTTTAAAAGTCCACAGTTCAAAGTGTCTGATATTCATGGCAATCTCTTAACTATAGCTCCCCGTAAAATCAAAATGAAAATCAGATCACATATATTTAATACAGAATGGCACAGGATATACATTACTATTCCAAAATGTAGTCAAGGGAGCATAATGAGAAAATAGTTGACCAAGGGAAGACCAAATATCAGCAGGGCAAACTCCAAATTCTGCATCTTCATGTCTAATGTCAAAGCACTCTTCAGATAAAATCCAACTCCTTTTTGCTTTGTTGACTGTAGCACCTATCTCTCTATTGGGCTGGTTCTACTCCCTGTTAGCAGCTTTCCTACACTATCCCACGGCTCTGGCATCTAACATCCTGGGTTCTCCAAGGCAATCCAGACTTCACCTTTACAGCTTCACACAATGGCCCCTCTGGGCCTCCATGTAGAGAGACACCCCTGACATATTCCTGGCCTCAGCCACATTCCTTAGTTGTGGAGGGAGAGTTTGTAACCCCTTTCTTGTATCCTTGATTCTAAAGGCAGAACGGTATGACTGAAGCTGCTGCCAAGTTCTCCTGCTCGGTGGAACTTGAACATGACCCCGCTGTTCAAATACACTTTACCAGCTTTTTGTTTTCATTCACTGCTGTACTGGAACTTGCTCTGTAGACCACGCTGGCCTTGAATTCAGACATCTGCCTGTCTCTGCCTTCCAAGTGCTGGGATTAAAGGCATGCACAGCCATGCCTGACCGTAAGCTTTTCTTTAATTCCTTTTCACAATTTGGAAGCTTAGCTGGGTGTGGTCTTGCTCTGAGGTCACCAATCCCATTATTGCACTTAGCATCAGGCTTTACTTTAATCTGTTTACACTTCCTGGTGCCCCTTTTTCATCCAACTGTACATTTTGTGTTTACTCCTTTTCATTGTAGATTGGATAAGCGTGACCACTAATAACCACAGGACGCAATCAATTCTATGCTGTTTTGAAATCTCCTCTGCTAAAGCTGTTAATCCATAATTCTCTAGTTTAGCCTCAAGTGAATTTTTTGGGACAAGGGCAGAAAGCAGACATTCTTTGTCAAAAACATCACAAGAACGGTCTCTAGGCAGCATACTAAAATTCTTCTGTGAAACCTCTTGAGCCAGGTCCCCACAATAAAATCACCATCAGCATGGCTCCTACTAGGATGTCCCATTAAACCTCGCTTAAATTGTTCAACTGCTTTCCTAATCCAAAGTCCCAAGTTCCATATTTCTCCAAGCAAAATCATTGTCAGGCCAATCACAGCAATACCCCAGTCCCTGGTACCAACTTCTGTCTTAGGGATTCTATTGCTGTGAAGAGACACCAGGACCACTCTTATAAAAGAAAGCATTGGGGCCGGGCGATGGTGGCGCACGCCTTTAATCCCAGCACTCGGGAGGCAGAGGCAGGTGGATCTCTGTGAGTTCGAGACCAGCCTGGTCTACAAGAGCTAGTTCCAGGACAGGTTCCAAAACCACAGAGAAACCCTGTCTCGAAAAAAACAAAAACAAAAAAAAAAAAAGAAAGCATTGGGGCTGGCTTTATCTTTCCAGAGGTTTAGTCTATTATTGTCATTATGGGAAACATGGCAGTGTGCAGGTAGACATGGTGCTGGAGAAGGAGCTGAGAATTCTATATATTGATCCTCAGGCAGCAGGGAGAGACTGCCATCATAGGCCTAACTTGAGCATAGGAGACCTCAAAGCCTACCACCACAGTGACACACATCCTTCAACAAGGCTACTCTAACCAGGCCACATCTCCTAATAGTGCCACTCCCTATGTGTCTATGGAGACATTTTCATTTAAACCACCACAGTTGGCAACACTGGAGGGGGGATAGTCTACTGGCCACAGTAATTGGTGACAGTACTCTCATGTCACCACAGTGGATAGGGGCACCAGTGTCACAGCCTTGACTCCCTGTCACTGAAATCTTATAGCAGATGGTGTCCAATCCTCCTCTTCTCATGACTACCTCTTGTGGCCTTCTCTTGGACTGTTGTCCTCAGTTCCATGACTGTGGTTATTTTTTGTTTTCAGGTCCTCAGAATATGTAGTCTCAAAAAATAGGCCCTTTCTCAAGTACTGTGCTGTAGCACTCTGGGATAAGGGGAGCAAGATCATGGATGAGAAGACTCAGCTTCTGTCTTTGTCCCCTGTTCCTCTCCTTTCCTCTTAGGTGAGAATGTTGCTACAGACTGCTTTTTTTTGCACTCTCTTTGTTTTTTGTCACTTTTAAGTTATTCTGTCTCCCCTTTCTTGGACTTCCTGATGTTCTTTTCTGTTCGTGACTATATTTATTACAAGACTCTTCTAATTCATAAAGGGAATTTCTAAGCTGTTTTACCCTGCGACTGAGGAGTTTTAAACAGGAAACTGGTGTGTTGTGTTCACCATTTTCATCTTTGGACTTCTGTTTCTATTCTGTATGCTCGTCCCAGATGTCCTCACCACTCCTCTAATTCACATCCCGCCTCCAACAGAATTTTGAATTTCTGACTTACATATTATTGCCTTCTTGCTCTGTTTTGTCATCAGATCCATTACTTTTTATGCCCTTTGGAAGTTGGCTGTTTAAATTCTAAATTTACTTAAAATGTGGTGAAGCACATTGAAAAGATTCTGGCTCTTCATGCCATTTGGATCCCAATAGTGGAGATAAATTAATTGTGATAGACATATAATTAATATAAAAAATAATGGTGGATATATAATTATTTCCACCAATTAGATACAATTGGTAGAAAACTATACTTGCTAAATTCATATATACATATAATGTGAGGGATTTGGGTTCTGTGGGAGTTTGAGATAATTCTCTGTACACAAGAATTTTAGGAAATTTTAGTGTTTTAATAAATACTTTTATTTTTGTGTATGCATGTGTATGTTGTGTGTGTGTGTGTGTGTGTGTGTGTGTGTGTGTGTGTGTGTGTGTGAGAGAGAGAGAGAGAGAGAGAGAGAGAGAGAGAGAGAGAGAGAGAGAGAGAGAGAGAACTTGGGGGGGGGCTACAATTCACTGAGCCTTATTCTTAGTTATGAGTGCCTGGCCTTAACTTGGCTTGTTTCTTGCCAACTTTTCTTAACATAAATTATTCTGACTTCCTTTTGCCTGTGGGCTTTTAGCTTTCTCTATTTTTGTATACCTTTCTTTACTTCTTTTTCATGGCTTGCTGTATAGTGGTGATTGGCCCCTGATCTCTCCTTGTTTTTTTGTTCCTTTTCTTCCTTATTTATCCTTCTCTGCCTGCTAGCCCCGCCTATCCTTTCTCCTGCCTCACTGATGGCTATTTGTCCCTTTATTAGGACCATGAGGTTTATAGACCAACACAGTAGCACAGCTTCACAGAGCTAAACAAATGCAGCGTAAACAAAATCACATCCCTGAAAATAACACTCCCCAACATTTACCCTTTTTTCTTTCTAAACTAAAAGGAAACATTTTAACTTTAACATAGTAAGACTGTACACAATAAGAACAATTATCAAATAAAGATTACATTCACAATGTACTGAGTTCCAATTCATTTGTATCTGGTAAATTTAAATCCTCCATAATGTGTCTTAGTAAACCCAAAATTTTATACCTAACTTACTTTCTATCATATCTAAGAAAACTGCAACTATACCTATCTAGTATTCATCTCCATCAAAGAGTCCAGAAGGATAAGGTATTACCCAAGTAAACAGGAAGTGCATTGTAAGCAACTTCCAAAACTCTAGAATTGACAGAGACATTTCACTGTCTGAACAGTCACCCAAAGTTCTTCTGTACCATTGGGGCATCTATCTTCAACCTACAGGCCCATGGTATCCAGCTGACTTTTCCATGGAACAGGAAATTTCAAAGACAGTTCCACCTATATTGGCAGTTTGTCAGTCATTTTCTTCTGTGTCCTGCAGAATGTTTGGCAGTTTCTTCTGAGAAGCAAGAACCCTGAATAACCATCCTGCTTTGCTTTGGTAAAGTCTGCAGCAGTCATTCTTCTGTGGGTCCTGCATGTCCAGTCCACACAGTACATAGGCAGCAGTCAAAGGCAAGAGCACTTTCTTTGCTCAGTGCTAAGTTTGCCAAACTGAAAACAAACTCCACAAGGAGTTTCTTCAATGCTCATATCTTCTCTGAATTAAATTAGTGCTGCCAGGAGCAGATGTGTCTCATTGTCACCAAAAACTTTAAATTAACAAAATATTTAAAATGTCATATTCTATAAGTCTTAGAAGTATTTAAAGACCATCTATCTATAATATGTCTATATTATCTGGAAAACATACCTAGCTTATCTACAAATTTGATTGTTATAGATGACTAACTACTGGCCTGTGTTTCTTGATTATTCTAAATAGTTCATAATAATAGTTTTCAAAAACTAGAATTTTACCTTACATTTTAAAATGAACTGCATAGGTACAATACCTTAAACAAGAGCAAAAACATATATAAAATATGTTGTCACAAAACAACCTTAAATTGGTTTCAATATACAAAAATTCTTTAAATAAGAGTAGAAATATATACACAGTGTGTTGTAAAAACATACACAAAGGTCCTTTAAACAAGAATAAAAATATATATATATATACAGTGTAACAAAATTGACTTTGGATTTATATCCTTATACCAAAATCCATGCCAAGGCAAAATATAAGAGATTAATAATTGTTTTTTATCCTATATTCCTGTATTCTCCTAAATTATAACAAACATCCATGACCCACAAAATAACCAAAGACCACCCACACCCCTTTTCTCTTGGGAATGTGGATGTTGTGTACTCTAGACTGCTTCCTGCTGATTGCGGGTGAAATAATTTTAGGGTCCCAGAGGGAAAATTTGAGATAATAGCCAAGTCCTGGGAAGACCAGTTATAACCTTTGCTGATATCACTTGTCAAATTTCACGAGGTCTCCCTTGATCAAACCAGATCCACATCAACTTGGAACGAATCCACAGCCTCTTATTTCCTGTGAAAACAAAAGCAAAACCTGTTCTCCAAAGGACTTTTGATTTCTATTTGACAAATACATTTTTTTTTTTGACAAATACATTTTTTGACTTTTTTAAAGTTAAGACATTCTTAAAATATCCAGGCTGGTTTATTTGTACAGTCCCTCTTTCAATTCCAGGTCTCTTAGCGGCTGCCCAGTGCTTCTCAGCAATCAAAAAATTCAAACTCAACAAAATAATATACAGAATCCAGACTCCCTGTGTATTTCCCATCTTCATGTGGCTTTTTCCTTTTATATTACTTTTGCTGTCTCTTTAAAGATTTTCTTTGTATGACTCCCTATACCCATTGTCTTTCTTAAGCCTACACACATTGTAAAGCACTCCAGAACCTATTAAGGGTTTTCTTTTTCCCACCTAGACCTCTTTTATGGCATATCTCAGCTTTTTTGATTGCAACAGCAAACTTCCTTCACGTGCTTTATAGGCTGGCTCACTGCCTTGTGATTTCATTTTAGTCAGCCTTGTCCCCTGTGGTTGGTGATCAACTGAGAGATGTGTTGGAATCGGGAAACCTGCTGTAGATTTCAGAGGAAGATTTTCCCTTGTGCATTAGGCAGAGTCACAGGAAAGCGAAACTCTTTTACCATGAGTCACCATCTTTTGGGATAATGGTACACGGATGCGTTGCTTAGAGCCACAGTACGTCCTGGGAGACCATGAGAAGAGACAGAGAAGACTTTTATTGTGACTGTTATGTAGGAACAGGATGAACCTCTACCTCGATTTTAATTTGGAGTGTCTGCTGGCTAGTTTTATGTCAACCTAACACAAGCTAAAATTGTCTGAAAGTAGGGAACCTCACTTAAAAAAATGCAGAGGAAGCCTCCTCCAGATGGCCCCTGTGTTGAGGTGGTCAGAAATGTCCTGACATTCTAGGTCTTAAGGTGGCCACAACAAGGATCCAATTACAGCATCACCATAGGCCAGTTACAGAGGATATTCCAGAAGCAAAATATAGACCCCAGGAGTAAAGGTCTTCATAAAACAAAACTACTCTGCCATCAATGCCATCAGTTAAGTACATAAAAGAAAATGCCTCTGTAAGATCAGGCTACAGGCAAGCCTGCAGGGCATTTTCTTAATTAGTGATTGATGGAGGAGGGCCCAACCCATCATGGGTGGTGTCATCCCTAGGCTGGTGGTCCTGGGTTTTATAAGAAAGTAAGCTAAGTAAGCCATGAGGAGCAAGCCAGTAAGCAGCTCCCCTTCATTGCCTCTGCATCAACGCCTGACTTCAAGTACCTCTCTGCTTGATTTCCTGTCTTGAATTCCTTTGATTATAACTGTGACATGGAAGTATAACCCTTTCCTCCCCAAGTTGCTTTGGTCATGGTGTTTTGTCACAGCAATAGAAACCCTAACTAGGGACTGGAGGGATGGCTCAGTGATTGGGAGCATTGGCTGTTCTTTCAGAGGTCCTGAGTTCAATTCCCAGCACACACATGGTGGCTCACAAACATCCACAATGAGATCTGATGCCCTCTTCTGGCCTGCAGGCATACATGCAGGCAGAACAGTGTATACATAATAAGTAAATAAATAGGTAGATAGATAGATGAATAAATAAATCTTTTAAAAGAAACCCTAAGTGGGACAGATGATCTCATAAACACATTAATGAAATATGGAAATGATAATTATTTATACAATGGTATTTTGAAAAGGCCAGCAGTACCTCCCGAGTTGGTCTAAAAGCTTACCTTGAGAGAGTAAGGAAAGAGATAAGCTTGGAATTTTAATTGTGTGTGTCTTAGAATGATCCTTATGTGTGTAGGGGCTTGTATGGTTTGAAACTTGCCGGTACCAAAAGAGGAAGCACTAAAGCTTTGCTAGCACTTTGCCAAATGTAGGGCACACTGAGAGTGCAGAGCCGAGTCTTAAAAGCTATTATAAACCTAACAAAAACGGAATCGTGGAGCTGGGGGTACAGTTCAGAGGAGAGTACGTGCTTAGTGTGTGCGATGCCTTGGCCTTACCACCTATGCAGACACACCCTATAGATTACGGCTTTTCATTGTAATTCACCCCTGATTTCTGACTGATGACAAAATGTATCATGCTTCATTTAATTGAATTTAAATTCGTTTAAATGAGATTGTGACACTCTTTGAGGCCTGAAGCTTGAAGCTTATAAATAAGGTGAAAATGTCGTTGAATGCTTTGTAATAGCCCGGAATCATGTTTTCTGAGAAGTGAATAAGTGCCTTGGTCACTATCAGTAAAGGGGTCAAGAAATGTCTTGTTGAAGACCTGCACTGTGATTTAAATATATGCTATGTACAAGGTATGTGTGACCTTAACTGGCACCATACCCAAAATATGAGTCTATGAGGTCGTAGATTGTCAGAGTGCCTTAAATCAAAGCGAGGAACCTTGGAAAAGGAATTATTGTTGTCACTGGACAAACCAGAGAGCCAAATCACTGGCAGTGGCCCAAGAGTCTGAAAAATGCTGCAGGTGATTCTAATATTCAGCCAGAAAAAAAGATGCTAAGCTGTCTGTATGAAGTTTGAACAACTGTATTGATACTTGGGTCCTTTTATTTATCAGAGATATCCTGATGTTTCTATGTTGCAGCTCTAATTGCTATTGTGTTACCATGTAACCCAGGCTGACTTTAACCTGCCATCCTCCTGCCTCAGCTTCCTGAGCGTTTAGATTACTTATGTGTGCTGCTATGCTTGGCTTGCAGTGCTTTCTTGATACACAGAGGCAGTCTTGGGGTAAAGCCTTTCCCCTCATCTTACTGCCAGTCACAGTTTACACAGAAAGGAAGACAAATGGTCCATTTTGAGATACACAGATTGGTCGAGGCCAAAAATACACAAGCGAGGCTCCTATCCCATACTGGCATGCTAATTAACTATTAATGACCAAACCCTCTGATTTAGGTCGGTTAAATCTATACCATAGTTTCTGTAGAACCCATCAAACATAGAAGAGCAAAGTCCAACCCAGAGTACAAGCTAGACATCATGCAACAGCTCAAAGTACATGTGGAGCCCCCTCCCAGGCATCAGCCAGTTGACAAGTCAAAGCAAGATAAAAAGGGCTCCTGGCTATGGAGGTTTTGATGCTAAGACTATGGTCTTGGCACCCTTCTTACAGTGCTAATTTTAGACAGGAGGGAAGATCTCCACCAAAAATTGCTTTTGGTGTCAAGACTGATGATACTATACATATATCAAGAGGATGAGGGGAGATTTATGGCTGGTTCCAATGAGGCTTCCTAGGACCACGAGGATAGGCATCCCAAGATGAGTAAGGAAGGGAAACACAAATGTTTTTTTTGTTTTTGTTTTTGGTTTTTTGAGACAGGGTTTCTCTGTGGTTTTGGAGCCTGTCCTGGAACTAGCTCTTGTAGACCAGGCTGGTCTCGAACTCACAGAGATACGCCTGCCTCTGCCTCCCGAGTGCTGGGATTAAAAGCGTGCGCCACCACCGCCCGGCCCACGAATGGGTTTTTACAGTGCTTAGGAGGTGTGCTGAATGAAAGGATTTGTGAGTAGAAGGGGACTGCAGATTTTGAAGCCATGTCAGGTCCCAAAGGGAAAGGAAGGAGAATCAGGACTTTCTGACAAGCTTGCTGGCATGCAAAGCATAGAGGGGAAGAGCTATCAGAAGTCAGATGCTGAACAATGCAATCAACTTCTCTATTGCTGCATCCTGGTAATGACAGTGTGGGAAATAAAAGAGCCGGAGTCCTTGATGATGCTATTCAACCCCTAAAATGACCATTTCTTTTGGTGCTAAAGAGCTCAGATGTCTTTATGGTTGAGGATGTTTTGTGATAGGCTTTCTAATCCTTGCAGCTGAAAGAATTCTGAGCTGATAATGTCAAAGGTGTTAGCATTGTGTTAAATACATTCATGGAATACAAAAGTGGTTGGCTATAAGTAAGTATTGTGGTTCAGTATAAATAGCCCTATCAGTGTAATTCATAACAAAATCAACTAAAGGATGATATATTAGGGTAGTATTGACAACGTACTTTAAAAGCTTTCATAAAATCTACCAAGTAAAAAAAATCTACCAAGTACTCCTAATAAAAGCACGGAGTAGAAGTAGGAGATGCCTGCTTACCTAAGATGATAGAAATGCTATTACCCTGACTTGTTCGCTGTGCAATGTGTACATGCACCACATCATCACAATGACAGATACTATGTTTCTGTCAAAACAGTAAAATTAATTTTTAAAAGCTATAAAGAAAGAAAAAAAACAAATATTCTGGAATGATACACCACAATGCTTTCAAGATGCTCAGGTAAGTTGTTGTAATTACTAGTCCATATAATTCTTTCAGATTCTAATAACTACAATTACGAAAGAAAATTATATAGCAAAGTAAATACTTAAAGAAGAGTTTTGACATTTTTGATGTAAATGTGCTTTCAGAAAATTCAAGAGACATTAATAAATACCAGTCGAATTAAGGAAAATCTCAAGAGTGAAAGATACAAGATAAACACATGATTTTCTCTGTAGTAGGAATAAATTGGGATAGATGAAAATGGGCGAAATAGCTCTCTCACTGAACTGACTTAAATGATCAAGTACTTTATGTGACAGTTTCATAGTATGCATCCTGGTTGTGTCGCCGATGTGTTTTTGTCAATAAGCTAGGAAGAGAAACCTCAACAGAGAAAATGCCTTTATTGGATTGCCTGCAGGCAAGTCAGTAGAGCGTTTTTCTTCATTAATGATTGATGTGGGAAGGCCTAATCCATTGTGGGTGGTGTCCTCCCTTTGCTGGTGGTCCTGGGTTCTATGAGAAAGCAGGCTGAGCAAGCCATGAGGAGCAAGCCAGTAAGCAGCACCCCTCCACAGTCTCTGCATCAGCTCCTGTCTCTAGGTTTCCACTCTGTTTGAGGTCCTGTCCTCACTTTCTGATGAACAAGAAGTAGAAGTGTATGCCAAATAAACCCTTTCCTCTCCAACTTGCTTTTGGTTATGGTTATCCATCTAGCACAGAAATCTAAGACTGTGGATGAACTTAGTTTAGACTCAGCTGCTCGCCTTTTTCCTTTATGTTTGCATATGCGTGGGCCATAAGGAAACTCCTGTGTGGGAGGTGGAAGACAGAAGTGAAGCAGTATTCAATTTGGAGCTTGGTCACTGTCTCTTGTCTGGTATAAGATAGCAGCAGGGTTTTCAACTACCCTCTATTTCATTATGGTTTAGATAAATGTCCCCCGCAGGCTCATGTGTTTGAACACTTAGTGCCAGTTGGTGGCACTTTTTGGGAAGGTCATAGACCTCTGGTAGTAAAGCCTAACTGAAGAAAGTAGATCTCTGCTGGGTGGATCATGAGGCTTATAGCCAAGATCTGTTTCCTGTTCTTTCTGCCCCTTGATATGCCCAAAAGTAAGGAAACAGCTGCCCAAAAATATGCCTTTTCTGCCGTGATAGATAATACCCTTTCAAATTATAAAGCCAAATTAATCTTTCATCCTTTAAATTGCTTTTAATAATGTGTTTATTTAAAGTAATGAGAAAAGTATCTTAATGCATCTTTCTTTTGGATTGTCAATACTAAAAAATAAAAACAACAAAATTAAATTTTTAAAAAAAGCTAAATTTTCACCTCAATGGGGATGGGAGTTTATTTTAGAGCTATATTCAAGTGACCGTGGCTCAGGAACACAAATTAGGTTACTCCAAATTCCACACTCTGAAGTGGTAATGATTTGATAAAGTTTTTATAGTAACAGAACAAAGAAAGTCATAAATCAAGGCACTTTTCAAATACATTGGTGGAAGTGGTAGGTAGGTCCATTACAGCAAAACAGGGAAAACTCTGCTGTAGGCCTCAGCTAAGAATCTGACAGCATTCGTAGTCCTTTGCCTGCTTGGAAACCAAGGGGATTTTTGGACATGTCTAATGGTCACAAAGATGTCAGGCCACATACAGAAGACGGTATTAAATAGCTATTAAAGGTGATGCAGCTACACCAGGGTAATTTGTCTGTGAACTTGAAACCTTCCAACCTCTTCACATGTTGATCAACAACCTCTTGATGTTGTGGTTAGGTGATCAGCCTTGCAGAAGGTTGGCATGGAGACCAGGTAAAAGCTGAGAAGTTCCATGAAATGAGAAGAGTAGAGAAACTGTAGCAACCAGAGTGTAGATTTTGCCAGGCATAGCACTAAGTTGAAATAATGTATGTATGCAGAAGGGACTGTAGAGACTTGCAGAGGGCACCCTTGTACATTGATGGTCCTCCCAGGTACTTTATGGATCCATGCTTGCACTTGAGGAAACTACCCAAGGCTAAAGAATTAGTTGCACAGAATGGTTAGAATACTCAGATCTGGAAGTAGTAGTAGTGTCTATTCCTTTTAGCCAAACTGCTAAAATCTTACAGTTCATGAAATAGAAGAGCATTAAAGAAGTCATTGCCCAAGTAGTGAAGAAAAGACTATACAGTGATTTTTTTTTTGTCACGGTCAAACATAGGAGTCAAATTCCCGGTCTCACACATGATAGCTAGACAAGTATTCCACCACTAAGCTAGCATCCCAGCCCTTTCAAACCTTGAGATGTTTTTGCTAAGTTGCCCTAGCTGACCTCAAATTGACAATCCTCCTGATTTAGTCTCCGGAATATTCAGGATTACAGGTGTGCACTATCACGTGTAACTGAAGGTCTTTATTCATCTGAAAGACCTTTACGAATGACACTAAAGGATGCAACCATTTCCATGAACTTTTCTGTCAAAAACGAATTGCAAGAGTATTTGTAATGTCCCCAAATTCTGGTGTCAGAAATGAGGTGGGCCAATCTGTAGAAGGAGCGATGGGCCACTTCCTGCCACCCAGCTCCTGCACGGCTAGCTTTACCCGAAATAATTACATGGAAACTGTATTCTTTTAAACACTGCCTGGCCCATTAGTTCCAGCCTCTTATTGGCTAATTCTCGCATCTTGATTAACCCATTTCTAAGAATGTGTGTAGCACCACGAGGTGGTAGCTTACTGGGAAGGATCCTCAGCTATGGAGTTTGAGGCCTAGTCTGTACTACAGGAGACTCTGTCTCAAAAACCAAACCAAAACAAGACACTGAGAAGAAAAAAGTGAGAAAGACAATGAAATTTGTAGAAACAGACACTAATATAAATATAGTTCATATGATCTGAAAGCCAAGTAAAGAATTCAATAGTAGAACGAAGTAGACTTTCTAGATATGAGAACTATATAATTTAAGATATACTGGATGAACATACTTATTTTTTTGTCTGCCAGCCATAATCCCAAATAATTCAAATGTAAAACAGTGTTTAATTTGGAAATAAAAACATCATGTAGCTGGTTTAAGGAAACCACTCAAACCCTTGCCCCAGTCCAAACCCCACACATCTCGGTGGACTCCTATGCAGATAGAATGGTACTCTGAAGCCATAGAGTTTTGCTTAGGAGTTTATTTTTTTTCTCTTTTTCATTTTTTCTTTTTTTTTGTATTGATTTTTATTGAGCTCTACATTTTTCTTTGCTTCCTTCCCCGTCTCTCCCCTCCCCTTCAACCCTCTCCCATGGTCCCCATGCTCCCAATTTACTCAGGAGATCTTGTCTTTTTCTACTACCCATGTAGATTAGATCCATGTATGTCTCTCTTAGGGTCCTCATTGTTGTCTAGGTTCTCTGGGATTGTGAATTGTAGGCTGGTTTTCTTCCTTCCTTCCTTCCTTCCTTCCTTCCTTCCTTCCTTCCTTCCTTCCTTTCTTTTTATTTTTCCATTAAAAAATGTACACTTCCTCTCCTCCTCCCATTCCCCTTCCGCCCTCCCACTCCCCCACTCACCCTCCTCCCTCCTCCTCCCTCCTTAAGAGAGGGCAGGGTACCCTGCCCTGTGGGAAGTCCAAGGCCCCCCCCCCTCAGCCTCCATCCAGGTCTAGGAAGGTGAGCATCCAAATAGACTAGGGTTCCAAAATGCCAGTACATGCAGTAGAGACAAGTCCCAGTGCCTTTATCAATGGCTTCTCAGTCAACCCCCATTGTCAGCCACATTCAGAGAGTCCGGTTTGATCTCATGCTCGTTCAGTCCCAGTCCAGCTGGCCTTGGTGAGCTCCCAGTAGATCAGCCCCACTGTCTCAGTGGGTGGACGCACCCCTCATGGTCCTGACTTCCTTGCTCACCTTCTCCCTCCTTCTGCTCTTCAAATGGACCTTGGGAGCTCAGTCTATTGCTCTGAAGAGGGTCTCTATCTCCATCCATCGCTGGACGAAGATTCTATGGTGATATTCGAGATAATCATCAGTGTGATAGTGGGGCAAGGCCAGTTCAGGCACCCTCTCCTCTGCTGCCCAAGGACCTAGCTGGGGACATCCCCGTGGACACCTGGGATCTCCTCTAGAGTCAAGTCTCTTGCCACCCCTAAAATGGCTCCCTTAATGTAGATATCTTCTTCCCTGCTCCTATATCTGCCCTTCCTTCATCTCCACCCTCCTATTCCCCAAGTTCTCCTCAGTCTTCCCTTCTCCCTTCTCTCTCCCCCTCTCCCCTTCCCCCAACCCCACCCCACTCTTACCCCTACCCCCATGCTCCCAACTTTTCCCCCTGATCTTGTTTGCTTCCAATTTCCAGGAGGATCTATATATGTTTTTCTTTGGATTCACCTTGTTATTTGGCTTCTCTAGACTTGTGAACTATAGGCTCAATGCCCTTTGTTTATGGCTAGAGTCTACTAATGAGTGAATACATACCATATTCATCTTTTTGGGTCTGGGTTATCTCACTCAGGATAGTGTTTTCTATTTCCATCCATGTGCATGCAAAATTCAAGATGTCATTGGTTTTTACAACTGAGTAGTACTCTAATGTGTATATATTCCACACTTTCTTCATTCAGCAATGTAGTCTGGTTTTCGTTGCTTTATGTTTGAAAACCACCTATGAGTGAGTACATGTGATAATTGCATTTCTGGGTCTGGGTTACCTCACTCAATATGATGTTTTCTAGCTCCATCTATTTGCCCACAAATTTCAAGATGTCATTATTTTCATTTCTGTGTAGTACTCCATTGCGTAAATGTATCATATTTTCCTTATCCATTCTTCGGCTGAGGGGCATTTAGGTTGTTTCCAGGTTCTGGCTATGAAAAACAATGCTGCTATGAACATAGTTGAGCACATGTCCTTGTGCTATGATGAGCATTCTTTGGGTATATGCCCAAAAGTTTGCTGGGTCTATGTTAAATAAAGCATATTTAACAAATGGTGCTGGCACAACTAGTTAGCAATATGTAGAAGAATGAAAATACATCCGTATCTATCACCATGCACAAAACTCAAGTCCAAATGGATCAAAGGCCTCAACATAAAGCCAGCCATAGTGAACTTCACAGAAGAGAAAGTGGGAAGTACACTTGAATGCATTGGCACAGGAGACCATTTCCTAAATATAACCCCAGTAGCACAGACACTGAGAGAAACAATTAATAAATAGGACCTCCTGAAACTGAAAAGCTTCTGTAAAGCAAAGGATATGGTCAACAAGACAAAATGGCAGCTTATAGGATGGGAAAAGATCGTCACCAATCCTACATCAGACAGAGGTCTGGTCTCCAAAATATACAAAGAACTCAAGAAATTGGACACCAAAAGATCACATAATCCAATAAAAAATTGAGTACAGACCTAAACAGAGAACTCTCAACAGAGGAACCTAAAATGGCTGAAAACACTTTAGGAAATATTCAACATCCTTAGTCATCAGAGAAATGCAAATCAAAACAACTCTGAGATTCCATCCTACATCTGTAAGAATGGCCAAGATCAAAAACACTGATGACAACTTATGCTGGAGAGGGTGTGGGGTAAAGGGAACACTCCTCCATTGCTGGTAGATGTACAGCCCCTTTGGATATCAGTATGTCAATTTCTCACAAATAAATTTTTAAGAAGAACAAAGTTTGGGGCTGATGAGATGGCTCAGCTGTTAAGAGCCCCTTTCTTCTCTAGGTTTCAATACTCAGCACCCACACGATAGTTCATAACCACTTATAATAATTACAGTTCCAGGGGCTTCTGGCCTCCTTGGTTACTAACACACACGGTACATACACAGACAAGCAGGTACACTTACCCACGCATATAATAAAAATAAATAACGATTAAAAAGAACAAAGTTTTCCCTCCTCTCAAGATTTAGAAACATCTTGGAAGAAGGATTGGAGCAGAAGGCCTGTAAAAGCCAGAGGTTGAACAGACAGAGCCAAAATATTATCATCTAGAGACGACTGCACTCATGAGCTCACCATAGCTGCTTTATGTATGACCTCATAGCTGGTGTTGTTACTTGCACAAGACCTGCACAAGAGCAAGCCAGTCAACATTCTAGCATCACGTGGAAAGGGGTTCATAGTCTCCCATCCTTGACTTCTTAGAGATATTGACAGTTGATGCTTTGAGGGAAAGAAAGAATCAGTTTTCTTTAAGGGTGTGGCCCCAGTAAGTGAACCAAATTCCAATGGATTACCCCAAGTTCATGTGCATATGGGTAGCACAGATTGGACTCAGTGTGTTATAATAATAATAATAATAATAATAATATGCTTCTTAACTTCATGTTATTATTGAAAAGAGTAGTACAGATGTTCCTGAGAATATGCATGCTCATATTTAGAGAAGTGTTTGCAATAGCCACAAGGTGGAAGAGACTCAAATGGCCATTGATGGATAAAATGTGATAAAAAACATACACTGAAGTGCTATTTAGTTTCTTAAGGAAGGAAATACTAGGGTTGGGAAGATAAGGCAAGTTGCTTGCCATGCAAACATGAAGATCTGAGCTTGATCCCCAGAACCCATGTAGAAAGGTTGGGCTTGGTGGTGTGTGCTTAGGATCCTAGCACTGCAGAACTAGACATAGGCGTATTCTTGGGGCTTAACACTCCATCTGCCTAATTTGTAAGCCCTGGGTTCCAGTGAAAGACCTTGTATCAAAAACTAAGGTGGTTATAGAGGGGTGGTTTAGTTAGATGAGTGACTTGTCACCAAGTTGAAGAACTTGAATCTAGATCTCTAGTACCTACATATGGTAGGTGGGCATGGTGGCCTGCATGTAATTCCAGTGGTTGGAAGGTAAAAATAGGGGTTCCGTGGAGCAGACCAATTAGCTAGAACAGTCATACCATTGTGCTCTGGGTTCAGTTGAGGGGTCTTGCCTCATTGGATAAGGCAAATAGTGATCAGGAAGGACTTCCAACATCTGCATACATGTGTATGCATACACATATGCAAACACACACACACACACACATTTAAGCTTATCATGCCCACATTTGTACATACACAGGCCAAAAAGAAGATACTATTGAGGAAGATACCTGTGGTTGTTTGAATAAAATTGGCCCCCATAGGCTCATAGGGAGTGCACTATTAGGGGGTGTGGCCTTGTTGAAGTAAGTGAGTGTGTCTCTAGGGGTGGACTTTGAGGTTCCAGAAGCTCAATCCAGGCCCAGTCTCTCTCTTCCTTTCTCTTTTCCTGCTGCCTGGGGATCCAGATTTATAACTCTCAGCTACTTCTCTATCACCATATTTGCCTGCGTGCTGCCATGCTTCCTGCTATGATGACAATGATGGACCAAACCTCTGAATTGTAAGCTACCAAAATTAAATATTTTCTTTTATAAGAGTTGCTGTGGTCATAGTGTCCCTTCACAGCAATAGAAACCCTAACCAAGACAATATTAGATGTCAACTTCTGCATTCATTGGCACATACATGTACTTATATACATATGAACATGTATGCACACACACAAGTAAATATTGACATATACTCTAATATGGGTGAACCCTGAGGACATGAAGATAAATAAAACAAGTCAGTCATGAAAGTAAATGGTATATGATTTCACTTACGTAGGATATCCAAGTAGCCAGATGCACAAAAAAATCAAAATAAAATGGTTGATGCCAGAGGTTGGGAGGAGGGGATGCTGTAAAGGCATATAGAATTTTAAACTAGAAAGATTTAAACGAAAGAAAAAAGTCCATCAACTTGAGAGGGGCTGAGAGGAGGGGAGGCATTGGAGGGGGGAACATGGGAGGGGCTGGAGGAAGGAAAGGGAAGGGAAAAGTGATATATTTTAATTAAAAAAATTAAAGCTCCAGAGCTGTGTTTCACAATATGAACACACTATACCCCACTGAAATATGTACTTAAAATGGTTAAGGTGACAGTTTTATGTGTTTTCAAAATTGCTTTGAAACAAAGTCTCATTCTGTAGCCCAGGCTGGTCTGGAACTCACTGTGTAGTGCAGGTTTGCTTCAAACTCATGACAATTCTGTGATTCAGCTTCCTGAGTGCTGAGATTCCAGGTGTTAGCTATCACATATGACTTTTGTGAGTTTTTCTATAACAAAAACATAACCTGAATAACCAAAAGTATGCAAATTCAATTTTACACAAGAATGCTCTTTTGTAATACTGAGTGTCAACAAGCATAACACACAATTTAGAAATGGTTAAATAAGTTCTAATACATTCTAAATAATTTGTTCATACAGAAGTTATAATGTGTAAAACCACAATTTGTTAAAGCAAACATGATCATGTAGAAGAAAATGCATGAAAATAATGGCACAAAGATAAAAGTATATGTTTGAAAATTCTCATATTATTCTGTTTTGTGTTGCCATGGAAAAATATCTAAGGTTGGTAAACGCAACATTGTCTTAGTCAGGGTTTCTATTGCTGTGAAGAGACACCATGGCAACGTTAAAAAGAAAAAAAACATTTAATTGGGGCTTGCTTACAGCTTCAGAGATCTAGCCCAGTGTCCTTATAGCAGGAAGCATGGTGGCGTGCAGGCAGACATGGTGCTAGAGAAAGAACTGAGCATTCTACATCTGGATCTGCAGGCAACAGGAAGTGAGCTGTGACACTGGGTATAGCTTAAGCCTAGGAGACCTCAACTCCCACCCCCACTCACAGTGACATACTTCCTCCCACAAGGCCACACCTACTTCAACAATGCCACACCTCCTAATAGTGCTACTTCTTTGTGACCAAGCATTCAAGTCTATGAGTCTATGGGGCCATTCTCATTCAAACCACCACAAATGCCTTATAAAAAAGATACTATGGCTTAAAAATCAATAAAGAGAATAAAGTGGAATTACTTAAAAACAACATTGTAGGTCAGCGGGATGGCTTAGCAGATAAGGATGCTTCTCCACCTAGTTTCATAGCCTGAGTTTAGTGCCCTGCTCCAATGTGGTAGAAAAGACAACTTTTGCAAGTTTTCTTCTCACCTCCACATGACACACACATGCATACTCTCTCCATCTCTCTCTCACACAATTAGAAAATAAAATTAGAAAGGGATCGCCCCTGTAATCAGATTGGTGAATACCCTAATTGTCATCATAGAACTTTCACCCAGTAACTGATGGAAGTAGATGCAGAGAACCACAGCCAAGCACGGGCCGAGCTCCTGGAGTCCACCTGAAGAGAGGGAGCAGGAATTATATGAGCAAAGGGGTCAAGATCATGATGGGGAAACCCATAGAGACAGCTGACCCGAGTTAGTGGGGGCTCACGGACTCTGGACCAACAGCTAGGGAGCTGGCACAGGAATGACCTAGGCCCTCTTCATCTGGGTGACAGTTGTGTGCCTTGGTCTTTTGTGGGGCCTCTAGCAGTGGGACCAAGACCAGTCCCTGACACATGAGCTGGCTCCTTGGAACCTATTTCCTCTGGTGGGATACGTTGTTCAGCCTTGATACAGGGGGGAGGGGCTTGTCCCTGCCTCATATGCCATGTTTTGTTGACTCCCATGGGAGGCTCTATCCCTTCTGAATGGAGATGGAGCAGTGGATGGGGTGGAGGGGCAGGGGTAAATAGTAGAATGGAGTTGGGGAATGAGGATGTGAGGAGAAGGAAGGAGGGGAAACTGGTTGGTATGTAAAAAAAGAAAGGAAGAAAGAAAGAAACCACATATTATCTTCTTTGTTACATTTTGTTTTGAATATCTGGGAGGATGCTCTATAGGACTCCCTTGAGGTTTTTTGATAAAGAAAAACTTGGAAAAGGAAAAAAACCTTAAGCTGAAGCTAATTCCAAAAACTGGGGATATAGCTCAGTGTTCCAGCATCGGCCTAGCATGGGCAAGGCTGTGAGCTCTGTTCCCAGAGCTGCAAACCGAAACTCAAAGAAATAGTTCTTGTGTTGGCTAATCTAGGTTCTCAACTAGATTGTATCTGGAATCAACTAAAATGTAAGCACTGGGGCATGCCTGAGGGATTTTATTCACTGGATCACGTCAGGTGAGAAGACACACCCCAAATCTGGAACATTTGAGGTGGAAAACACCCCAAACCTTGGCCACACCTTTTGGTGGCAGTCCACATAAAAGGACATGACGGAGGAAGCTTTTGCTTTTTGCTTGTTTGCCTTCACTGTCTGTGGTAGCATGAATGTAATTGGCCCGCATAACCTCCTAGGGAGTGGCACTATTAGGAGGTGTGGCTTTTCTGGAGGGGTATGACGCTGTTGGAGAAAGTGTGCCACTGTGGGAGCGGGCTTTGTGGTTTCACATGCTCAGGATACCACCCAGTATGTCAGTTGTAGGCAGTACCACATCTGCCTGCCCGCCACCACGCTCCCCGGCGTGATGATAATGGATTGAACCTCTGAAATTGTAAGCAAGGCACCCCAATAAAATGGTTTCTTTACAAGAGTTGCCATGTCATGGTGTCTCTTCACAGCAATAAAAACACTAAGACGTGGTCACTGGCAAGTTCATCCATCCTGTTGCCAAGACATTCCCTCACTGCTGTTACAGTCTTTTTCTTCCAGATTCCAGCGTAAACTGAAGCCCATCAGCTCTCTAGGAATTTCCCAATTCTCTGACACCAGGTTGGAAATATTGAGGCATCTAGATTTGTGGAGTGGACAGCTATTGATTCTTAGCCTTTCCATCAGGAGACAGTAATCATTGAACTGCCTAGACCACAACCTGTAAGTCACTCTAATAAATCCCCATCCATATATATGTATATGCATGTGTGTATGTATGTATATATGTCACATAAATATATATGTATGCATATGTATTTCATTCTATTGGTTCTGTTCCCTTAGAGAACACTGACTAATAATACATTTTTCTTTTCTCTTCTCTAGATCCCAGTTATCCCATTGACTGATTCAGTGGCCCATCTATTGACTGGCTTGATCTCAGTCTGTTCCTCTTTTATCATGTTCTTCCTAATCAGAGATCACTGTACCTATCCATTTATAGTCAGAATTGACAAGGTGACAAGGTGACCTGGGGTGACTTGAGTTCACGGCTAGCCTGGCCTATGTAGAGAAAGCCTCTAACAAAAAAACTAACAAACAAACACTGAAAGAACTAAGGGTGATTGCAGACCTTGGAGGCAGAGGCAGGAAGAGGGAAAGTCTGGGCGTTATTGCAAGATCCTGTCTAAAAATATAATTGGATTGCTATCATAGGCTATTTCTCATCAGCTTCTCTTTATTGTGGGAGGGCATCATGAACCGGATTCTTATCTACATTCCTCATTCCAGTGAGACACGGAACAACATATCTTAGCCTTCTTAGCACACAGCCAGAGGCATAACACCCCTATTTTTGTTTGTCACAATTGGGAGGGTTGTATAGTGGAGCCTAGTAGATAGAAGCCCAGGATGCTGTTAAATATCTTATAGTACATAGGACACACACACGCACACACACACCACATGCTCACGTACACACACACAACACCCATTTTGATGGTGGTAGTATATGGTATGAAATCTGTGCGGCTCATCATCATAGGCTAATTCTTGTACCTTTCTTTGCTATGCTGGAAATCCTTTGGTGGAATTCAACTTTAAGTTGAATCTGTTATACACTCTGTTAAGTATTCACATGGTAGTGTACTGACCTGTGCTTAAGAGATGCAAAAGTATACATGGATAAATGCTTTTGTTGCTAAAAACAAACTTCAGGTACAACCAGAATATAACTGGTACATTGTGGACAGTCACCAAATGGTCAGTTGAATACCTGAGGTAGCAATGCCATTGAAGAGAGGCATGTTGGCTTTACTGGCTGACAGTTTGGAAATTCAGAAGTATCAGTAACTAAGTCTAGTCTGGACAAGTATGAGTCCATTTTGTTGGTCCCATACTTATTCCCCAAAGAGACTCCCTATTTTAAACTGTATGGCAAAGTTATAATCAAAACAGCATCACATTGGGGTAAGAGAAAACATATACACCAGTGGGAAAAAATAAAGGGTTTAAAAACAAACCCATCCAGTTATAGAGAACTAATATTGACATTGTTTCTAAGAACAGACACCAGTGAAAGAACAGACTTCTCAATAAATAGTATTGGGGAGACTGGATATCCACATGGAAGAAAAATAATGAAGTTCACCCCTTCTTTTATATTATACACAAAAATTAGTTCAAAAGGGATTGCAAATATCAGCATAGATCTTGTCATTGTTTTGATTATCAGTTTTCTAATGGGTAACGATACTGAATATTTTTATGTGCTTATTGTTCATTTATATATCTTCTTTAGAGAAACGCCTCTTTAGAACCCTCACACATCTTCAGATGCATTACCTTTTCATACTTAAAAGACCTTTCCATATACTAGAGATATTCCACTTTTACTGGACATATAATATGCAAGTATTTCATTTCAATCTATGAGTTATATTTTTACTTTCTTGACCACACAGAGGGTTTTAATTTTGATGAAGTGTAATTTATTTGATTTTCTTTAGCTACTTATACTTTGGTATCATATTTTAAAACTTTATCTTTTGATTCTTTTGAGTCAAGATGGCCTTGAATGTATGAGTGTTGTGCCTCTGCCTCTTAAGAGCTAGAAGTATATGAGTAAGTCACCACACTCAACCCTAAGAAATCAGTTTGTAAAAACCCTCTCTGAAGAGTGGATGGGGAGAAGGTGGGAGAAGTGGGAGGATGGGAGGGAGAGGGAACTGGGATTGGTTTGTAAAATAAGTTTGCTTTAAAAATAAAAAAATATCCAAGGTCTTGAAGATTTCTATAATTTTTTTTAAGAATTCTAAACTTTTAAAACCCATTTTTTTAAATTTTTCGAGACAGGGTTTCTTTGTATATCCTTGGCTGTCCTGGAATTACTTCTGCAGACCAGGCTGGTCTTGAACTCAAAGAGATCTGCCGTCCTCTGCCTCTCAAGTCCTGGGATTAAAGGTGTGTGCTACCACTGCCCAGCTGTTTCACAAATTCTTCTACCTTTGATTCATTTCTGTATATGGTGTAAGGAGTATAAAATTTCTTCTTTTGAATGGTAGTTGTTCTAGCGCCATTTGTTCGAGAGCCTGTTTTTTTTTTTCTTTTTTTAACTTCTTAACCTCTGAGCCATCTCTCCAGCTCAGTCACCTACCAGTGACTATGGGTACTACAGAGAGTTCTCTTGGGATTATACAAATGAGCATATTGTGTCTTGATGTTGCTGCCTTAATAGTGAGGGTAAGAAAGGCGATTAGGCCAGAGTACCAATGTTGTTAATGCTGACCTGTGTCCACTCGTTTTGTTTGTATTTCCCTCTGTGTTTGTCTGTGTCTGTATGTCTCTCACATTGTGGTCCAGGAGGCCTCACAAGTGTTGGAATTATAGGAATGTGCCACATAGTTTTATGTCAGCTTGACACAAAACTGTGTCATCTGAGAGGAAGGAACCTCAATTAAGAAAATGTCCTCATAAGACTGGGCTGTAGGCAAGCTTGTAGGGCATTTTCTTAATTAGTAATTGATGGTAGAGAGCCTAGATCATTGTGGGTGGTGCTGTCTCTGGGCTGATGATCCTGAGTTCTATAAGAAATCAGGTTGAGCAAGCCATGAGGAACAAGCCAGTAAGCAGCTCCGCCCATGGCCTCTGCATTAGCTCCTGCCTCCAGGTTCCTGATCTGCTTGAGTTCCTGTCCTGACTTCCTTCAGTGATGAACTACAACGTGGAAGTGTAAGCCAAATATATATTCTTATTGACTGACTTTTACATCTTATTTTAACCCATTTCTATTAATCTGTGTATTGTCATGAGGCTGTGGTTTACTGGCTAAAGTTCCAGCATCTGTCTCCCATGGGGCTACATGGCTTCTCTAAACTCTGCCTTCCTTCTCCCAGCATTCAGTTTAGTTTTACCCACCTTCCTACATTCTGCCCTTTGCAAGCCTAAGGCAGTTTCTTTATTAACCAATGGTATTAACAACATACAGAAGGGAATCCCACATCATTTATTATTTCTATCTACTGATGAACTTAAACATTTTTCTCGTGTGATTTTTTAAATTGTTTTTATTGAGGTATATATTTTTCTCCACTCCCCTCCTATCCTTTTCCCTCCCCTTCTACCCATTCCCATGATCCCCATGCTCCCAATTTACTCAGGACATCTTGTCTTTTTCTACTTCCCATGTAGAACAGATCCATGTATGTCTCTTTTAGAGTCCTCTTTGTTGTCTAAGGTTCTCTGGGATTGTGAATTGTAGGCTGGTTTTTCTTTGCTTTATTTCTAAAAGCCACTTTTAAGGAAGTACATATGATATTTGTCTTTCTGGATCTAGGCTACCTCACTCAATATAATGTTTTCTAGATCCTCACTCAATATGATGTTTTTAAAGGTTGTTTCCAGGTTCTGGCTATGACAAACAATGCTGCTGTGAACATAGCTGAGCACATGTCCATGTGGTACAATTGAGCATTCTTTGGATATATACCCAAAAGTTGTATTGCTAGGTCTTGAGGAATGTTGTTTCCTAATTTTATGAGAAATTGCCATACTTATTTCCAAAGTAGCTGTATTAGTTTGCACTTCCATCAGCAATGGAGAAGTCTTCCCTTTACCCCACATCTCTCCAGCATAAGCTGTCATCCCTGTTTTTGATCTTGGCCATTCTTACAGGTGTAAGACGTCATTAGCATTTTCTTACACATGTCATTGTACTTTATTTTCATTCATTGCCCTCTCCCACTCGTCCTTGTGTGCTGTGTATTGATTTGGTATCCTGTTACTTTGCAAAAAAAAAAAATGTTTATCACTTCTAAGAATTTTCTGGTGGAGACGTTTATGTATCTTTTTAAGTATAAGATCATGTTATCTATAAATGGGGATAATTTGTCTTCTTCTTAATTGTATTGTTTTTACTTCTTTCTCCTGTCTTAAGAACCTGAGCACTAAATTGAATGAGTGGATTTAGTGGAAATCTTGTTTTGTTCCCAATGTTATAGTAAATGCTGTCAGTTTGTGTAGTGGCATTTCATTTGTATTTTAATAAATAAAACTTGCCTGAGAATCAGAGGAGTAAAATAGCCCCACTGGTCAGCCCTATAAACCAGGCAGCAATAACACACCTTTAATCCCAGTAGCCACACTAACTTGCCATAGAAACCAGATAGTAATGGTGCACACCTTTAATCCTAGAACTAGAGAGGATTATAAAATGGGAGAAGACAACTCTCAGGCTCAGTCTCATTCTGAGATTCCTGGACTGAGGTCGAGGTAAGAGGCAATGGCTGTGGCTGTTTGCTTTTCTTTTTGGGTCTTCAGGTTGAACCCCAATTTCTCTCTCTGAATCGTGCTTCAAGTTTTCCCCATTTAGGATAATGTTGATTATAAATTTGTTGTGTGTAGCTTTCATTACATGGAGGCATATTCCTTTCTTCCTTTCTTCCTTCCTCTCTTTCTTTTTTTGAGACAGGGCCTCAGCTGTGTAGCTCTAGCAGTCCTGGAAATCAATCGGTAAACCAGGCTGGTCTCAAACTCACAGAGAACTGCCTGCTTCTGCCTACTGAGTGTTGGGATTAAAGGTGTGTGCCACCACATCCCGCTATTAAATTTTTAATTCTATATGTGGGGGTGTATTTTGTCTGCACACTGGAAGTGGGCTTCAGATTCCATGGGGCTACAGTAATAAACTGTTGTGAGCCATCACATGGGTGTTGGAAACTGGACTGGTTCCTCTGGAAGAGCATCCAGTGCTCTTAACTGCTGAGGCATCTTTCCAGTTCCAAGGCCTGTACTTTCCATCTCTAGTTTTTCAGATCTTTAATCACAAAAAGATTTAGACCTTTGTGGAAGGCCTTTTCTTCATGGATTTAGATGATCATGAGGGTTCTGTTCTTAAGTCTCCTTACGTGTTGAATTGTACTTAATGATTAACATACTGTAAACACAATTTTGCATCTTTGGAATGAAACCAACTTGGTCATTGATGCGACCTTCTTAATACATTTTTGAATTCAATGTTCAAGGATTTCATTGAGAATTTCACCATCTCTTGTGGAAAATAAGTATAGTTAGTTGTCTTTTCCAGTATCAGGGCTCTCAGAATGAATACGTTAGTGTCCATCTCCTTGCTGTTTTGTAGAAAGTTTGAAGGAACTCAAATTTGAACTGTCAGGAGAGACCTTTCCACTTTTCAAGGTAACATTAGCTCTTAGGGTACAGTCTAGTAATTCTGGCAGTTTTCTGCCTGAATTGAGCCTGTCTTGATTGTGAGCCTGATTATGAGGCTAGCATGATGGAGAGCAGAAGGGAGATCTGGAGAAGGAAAGACTAGTCCCTAATGAAGTATTGGAGTTTCTGGGCATGGCTTATACCAGAAGCTAAATTATATTCAGACTTCGCAGCCCTTTTTCTCCTGAAGCAAAATTGGATTTTGTTGCTGTTGTTGTTCATTGGTTTGTTTTGTCACGCGCGAGCAAAATAATTTAATATGCTGTACCAGAGGATGCTGGATTAGAAAAGTCGGAACATTTACAAAGAGAATGGATATTGAAGAAGAGAGAAAAGCTTCCGACCACAGTTAAGTCAAATGCTTTTGACCGAACAGGCACAGAAAAGAGTAGGTATAAAGGTACAATTGACCCCGTGACTGGAGTCCGTTCTGGGACTGCTTATATTCTGCAGGCTTCAAAGAATCTCCGCACAGAACTTCCACCTGATAGCTGCGCTAGGTACCCGCTCTTTAATCTCCCAGATACATGTTTACCATTCTGCGTGCTGTATTCCTCCCTGGGAGGCTGACCTTCATGGATCACATCAGTAGCTGCTAGTTTTGTTCTGTAGTCTGACTGAGGAGAATTGCTAGCAGGAGACAGAGGGAAGAAGATTGAGTATGTAGTCTCCTTTTTCCTCTCTCTATATGACGACCTATCACTTAGGCTCTCTTAACCCTTCAATGAAGCCATTGCTCTCCTCCAGACAGACAACTCTACACACCCCACACCTGCCCCTGAACCATGGGGTCTAGGAAGTGGCAAGTGTTCAACCCTTACTGGCTGGGTACTGTGCTATTTGCATTTCCCTACATTTATGCTTTCTGTACACGATACCTTTGTAACTAAACCTTCTCCCAGTTACTATCAAGTTACCCATTACTATCTATTTCATAGTGGGACTCTGATCAGTGCTATACTGATCCAGAAGCCTGCATGGCAGTACATTCTGGAAAGTAAGCTGTCAGGGGGAGCCGATCACGTCCTTCTCAAATCTTTTGTCTCTCCCTATCAAATATTCTACAGAAGAACTTTGTGAAGGAGCCTTTAAATTTCTTCTTTCTGTTTCACATCCATCAATCTTGTCTGTCCTCATCGCCCCCAACACACATTCTCATTCTCCCTCCTTCTTCCCCCTCCCTCCCCAAACTTTTTGCCTGGAGAAATGCACAGTGTAATCACATTTTTGTATGATTTAAGTTACTTTTAAATATATACAGATATTTAAGCCCAGTAAAAGAACAGATTGTAACGAAGAGCCAAGAACAGAAAAGCATATTTTCCCTTTCCTTGATACACCCCAAATCAAGCCATATCAGCCTAGTAGAACTTTGGCCAGGGAAGCTCCCAAGTCAATAATGTATTCCTGCTACAACCTAGTCTCTAACTTAAATAAAGAGTTGGGCTGGGGATATTTGTTTTTAACAGCTACATCCATGAAAGATTTGCTTTGGGGGACACTTATGTGGTCAGATAAACCTGGAAGTCCCTTATCCAGTATAGTCAGATTTTTCTTTGGCCACCAGCTCACAATTAATGACACAGAAACTTATTATTAATTATGAAAGCTTGGCCTTTAGCTTAGGTTTGTCTCAACTAGCTCTTATAACTTAAATTAATCCATTTATATTAATCTATATTCTGCTACATAGCATTACCTCTCTTCCATCTTGCACCTCCTGTTTCCTACCAGTTTCTGGCTGGCAACTCTACCTTTCTTCTTCCCAGAGTCCTTTCAGTGCCTGGAAGTCCCTCCTATAGTTCCGGCCTCATTATTGGGCATTTAGCTCTTTATTAAACCAATCAGAAGGCACCTTGGTGAAGACACATCTTCATAGTGTACAAACCGATTATTGCACAACAATCCAGGTTTCTATTGAGATCTTGTTTCCATCCCCCTATCTCAAAGCATCACTCAGTGTCCATGTCTCATATAAACAAAAAGAACAATTTATAGCAGGATTCAACTTTGATAAAGGAAGAGGCTGGCCCTGATGGGGGCAAGGCAGGAAGATTGTGACTTCAAGACTAGCCTAGGGGTACAAAGCAAATTCCTGTTTAGGAAACAAAGAGGTGGGATAACATGACAAAGTAAGGTTGCTATGACAAAGTGTTTTTTTAGGAAATGGAGAATGGATGTTGGAAAGAGAGATGCCCTTAAATAAAACAGCTTTTAACTTCATGTCCCTATAGATGAAACCCTACAAGTTAAAAACAATATTGAAAAACAAAAACAAAAACCAACCAGTCTTGAACTAATAGAATATCAGTTGTCAAGCTTTCCCCCCATATGGCTTGCTGCCCATATTCCTCTGGGGGGAAAAAATCAATGGTAAGATTCAGAAAAAGAAATTCATATATTGCTTTTAAATTGCATTTATTGTTGCCACCAATTCCCCAAGACAATATAAATATTTTCTACATGAAGACCCCAAGTAAATGGATGCCTAAGAAAGATGACTTTAGAATAATCATTTTAGAGGAGTAGAAAGTGAAAAACCATACACAAAGTATAGCAAGAACAAAACCATGAAGCCATGTGGAAGTAGTATTTCTCATTGACAATCAAGTAAAACCAAGTGCATTGCAACAGATGGTATCCAAATCAAATCCTGGTACAGCACAGTATGGGAGCCTGTTTAAATGAATCAACTCTGAACAGTTAGACTCTCACATGAACGAACACACTCATTAATCCAGTTCTGTATAATATTTAGTTTTGTATAAGAAAGCTATTTTTTCCATGTTCTAGCTGACAGCCCAAACTGTCTTAGTCCTTTTCGAAACTTCTTGGAACGTGTGAACGTGATATCTGCCACTGAATGAGAAACACACATGACAAGATCATTTCTAATTTCTTATCTAATAGTTAAACACATTCACCAGGACCATGTATTATGTATAAAATATAGCACCAGTAGTTGGGTTCCTGCGAACTGTTAACTATCTTAAGTTTGATATATTTCAGAATGTTTGGGATATGATTTGGGATATGCTTTTTCAAAAGATGGTAGGCACTTCCTGGTAAGCAGTGGCTCTGAGTGGAAAGAGCACTGGACCTGGAGTCAGAGGCAATGCAGGTTGTTTTCCCTAAAGAGCCTTCCCAGATTTGTTGCTGTATACTCTTTTGCTGTTAAACCTTGAGGTTTGGACAGAGGTCATTTTGAACCGGTCTCAAGCTGTTGTCGTTTTCATTTCCTTATTCTTCCTTTCAAGGGCTAGGAAACTTGAACTTGTTGAGGAAGTAGGGCTGGAGGAGTGAGTTTCTTTACATCTCCGTGTTACATAGGCCCACTCTGCTGCTCAACTGACCTGTTTCAGTTGCTTGTTAAATGCGGCCAGCCCCTCTGTAATCTATGCAGAAGATTTAGAAGGGTCTGGAAGGGGCAGTCCTAAGAGCAACAGCAGTCCATTCTGCCACGAAACCCAGAGAAAAGCACCGTGTTAGGAGCTAGATCTGTGGCTCTAGTTCCCAAGCTGAATCGGCTCAAGTTCCCAAGATTAAATACTTCCTAAATCAGTTCACTTCACCAAGCGCTGTTTTTGTTCTCAGCTTTCCTTCTCTTCTACTCTACACGTGTTTGTATCTCCGCAGCAGTGTCTGACCAGAGGAAACCACAAGCTAAATCTGTCCCAAAGTGATCTCAGCAACTTCCTCTCCAATCTCTTTCTCTTTTATACCCAGTCATGATTAACAATATCACTATCTCATTGGTTTTAGCCAAGCTTAAAACTCTGGGGTCATTTTATACTCTTCCTTCCCCTCAATTCCTGTCTTGGTCTTGTCGTCTCTGTCTTTGATTCATCCCTTATGTTATTACTGCCCAAGTGCTCTGGCTAAAATGCCAATGTGCACACAGAGATTCCGTGATTAAAATGCTTTAAAGACTCTCATGCATCGTCCCTAAATACTCATGAAATCCACTGTCCCAGCCTTTCCTCTGAGCTCTCATGTGAACAGTTCAGAATTACCAAAGCACGAGATGATTGCTTCATGCTTATGGCTTTAAGTGCACAATTCCCTCTGCTACTTTCTTAGCCAGAGAGAGTTATTGTCCCTTGTGTTCCCCATAGCATTTCCGTATACTATGTCTGTATCTCTCGTTACCCTATATCATAGTCACGTCTTCACTTGTCTTCCCTGTCAGGCTTTCAGTTGCCCCTTCCTGGAGAAACTAAACATTGTAGTGTAGATCCAAACTGCAGGCTTGGAAGTGGAATTCTAATTTGCTTTGGACCCTGAGACACTATGCTATTCTGTAATGCACGCCTCCTCTTTTTGTTCCAGCCCTCCCTCTGGTGGAGGCATTAAGAAGCAATTGGAATGGTCACATGGCCAAAGAAAAAACAAAGCAACTTGGCTGATACACAACCTGGATAAACATCTGCCTCGTGTGATTTTTAAAGGAAATGCAAAACTGGCTAATGAGCATTGGCTTCAGGGAGGCCTGGCAGGAGCTTTTTGTCCTGCCACGTATTAGTTGGAGAATCCTAATTTCAATCCCCAAGGTTGTAGCTGGGGGATCAAGGCACCCATCCCTGCTGATCTCAAAGGCAACCACACAACTATCAAGCAAGCGGGCCAAGACGATTTGACCAAAGAAGTTTTTTTTTTCATGTTTTCTCTTCTGTTAGGAGTTGAGAAAAACTTGTTTGCAAGAATTTTTGCCTTTGGCTGGTTATACTATAGAGCAATCAAGAACCAGCGCCTCCCTATGCTAATACTTCTCCCTGGTTGCACTAGGATCTACTTCCCTCCACAAAACGTCTCACAGAAGGTCTTCATCTCTATCCCAGACCAATAACCTGCCAGCATTGCTTGCTGTCCTGGCGGAAAATAACGGAATCATGAATCAGTATTAAGTCACCTATGGGAGACAGCCAAATGTTCAAGCCCCCTACCCCTATATAAAGTTAGGTAGGGAGAGTGGCTTTCAGTTTTGTATAGTCTGGGTTTGTCTGGTGTTAGTTTCTGAGGAAAGACCTTGGAAGGCAGTTTTAAAGGTGAGTGCGTCGTGGGTTAGAATACCCACCTGACTGGGAATAATATCACCTCTAAAACCAACACATTTGAAGAAAACATGATAGACATTGTCCTGACAATATGAATGCTATCAGATGCTGTGGATAGTGAGACTTCTATCAAGAGGTCTGAATTTGAAGGGAAGGAGAGGAAATTAATATAGTCTGTCACCGGGAGAGACGACCTTAAAAAAAACCAAGCAGGTCCCACAATATCACTTCATACACACGTCAAAGGCAAGGAAAGATGATCTGGTCTTAGGCGTCCATCTGGCTGTGTCTTAACTGAAGAAAAAGGAATCGAAGTGCTACCAGGGATAACACAAAATGAAACCAGAACCGGTGTGAGTGGCCCCCAGAAGTTCCTAGGTTTCTATGTTCAGGGTGAAGATTATCCTCCCCACAAAACGATCGTTGATGACATCATTGATGATGCCTTTGCCCTTCAGCTGGCACTGTACAGGCACTACTTGGTTCTTCACCACATCTGTAAAATGCATTGCGACCAGGGGCGAGGTGTAGTTAACCTGTAGAGGCAAGAACAATACATTCTAAACGGACCAAGATGGCAGCAAGGATTGGGGAGGTGGTGATCAGAGGCTCAAGGTAGGATAACCTCGGCAAAGGGAACTGTGCAGACATCATGATGCCGAGTCCCAAGTGATTCCAGCAACTAACATGCTTTCCCTGCTTTCGAGAAATTACACTGCTCTCTCATAAGTCAGTGTCAAGTTGTCTGATTATCCTCTGGGGGGAAGTCAATTCTGACTCAGAATGATTTGATTTTATGGCTATCAGACCATACATCAAACGAGAGCTAGTATACCTCAAGATCCTATAGTGGAGACGAAGCCTGAACTGGCCCACAGGAATGTGTGATTACTTAGACATTAAACACACTGTTAATAATGTCTCCTCCTGGCTTGGTTGGTGACTTTGGGTAATCCCTTCTGCATTCTGAGCTCCAATTTTCTCATTTGTAAACTGAAGTGCTTAGATAAGACCATATATGACAGCCTTTCCGGTCTGGAAGGATGTGCGGTTGTTAGAATGTGTGGATGGGGTCCCCTCCCCCACTCCTATTGTAATCCACAGCTCACTTGTCTGCTACCACCACCTGCTCCTTCATCTTCACAAATCCCAGGCAGCTCTCCCTCTGTCTCTGAGCCCGTTATGAAAGGGGGAAAGAAGGATACAGCTTACATGAGTCAGTTTGCCATAGTAAGGGTAGTAGCGGAGGTCAAAAGACGCCGACTCTGGGTAGTAATTGATGGATCGAATGTCATTTTCGTCACCTTTCTGTAAGCAAAAACAGATAAATGTGAAATGTTGGGTTACAGAGAGAGTTAGAGTCCAGTCTAAAGGGATTCTGGCTCAGGTAAAATCACTATGTGACTCTCAACCTATTGTTTCAAACCTAAACTCAGAATTGGCTAGGGCTCAACCCTGATTTGTCCTCAGAGAAGCGTTTTTCGGGTGTGATTGTGCCTTGGCATTATAGTTCAAAGAAAATCATATTGAAGGCCTGGGTGATTGAGAGCAAAGTTACTCGGTATGACTTTGTTCTGGTTTCTTGGGTCCTAGGCAGAAAGGCTTCAAAGGCAGTTGAGAACTTTGTACTTTTCTAGGAAGAGCCTGTGATTGTAGCCTATCTCCAAAGAATCACAGTATGCTACCTGGCCTTGGATTTTGCAACTGAAGCAGGTATGCATTAGGGAACATTCCCTAAGTTCCCATTGCAGGTTTAGTTCTACTGGAAGTCACATTAAGTACACAGGAGCCTGAAGTATAGCCACACCGTCTATAGTTAGCTCACATGAACGCATGCTTCTGTTTGCGTTCTCTGTACTGCTTAATCACTGAGCACAAAATTCCGACAGTAAGCAAGAGGACCCAAATAAGGGGGATGATTAAACAGGACTACCCTGAATTACACGACACCAGGTAATGGAGTGCCATGAACTATGGCTGTTAATATACTATATACAGTATGCTGTAACAGGTTTTGGTACAAACCGAGCACCCTATACTTCAATTTTTGTTATTACCTCATCCTGCTTGATTGCTACAAGTGAGTATGGATTTGACCACTACTGATTTTTTAAATGTATACTGACTGTTAATGTTTCTATTTTTTTAGTAAGGTTCAGTATATAGTAACTTTGAAAATGAACAGCTTACATTAGGGAAATGCAAATAGGAGCTGGACCAATTAATGTGTTAGATTAAGAGCTAGGATGTGGCTCAGTGGCACAGCACTTGCTGTTACTTTCAACTGCGTTGGTCTTTATGACTTATTCATATATTCAAAAACGAATGAATTTATCTTTAATGATGGCCTGTGGGATCAATTCCATTAGTTTGTAGTCATAGCCCACATGTGACTTTATACACACACACATACATCTGAACAGAAGGAATGCTCGTCTCTTCTCACCTTACTCAGCTAGCAAATACGGCCTGACCTCAGGAAGCTCATCTTCCTTATTACCACTTTCCACGCGGGACTGGCCATTCTCTTCCGTGTCCCCACGGTACCTTTCATTCTGCCTGTTAAGACGTCTTGGCCCTGATTTCAGTTGTGTTTACTTAGGCATCCCCAACAGCTAGCTAAACACTTAGCATGTAGAAAGTGATCAATAGACATTTGCTGAATGTGGCTGGGTGGCTGAATGAGTCTTTTTTGCTGTTTTCCGTTCTGCCCCTATGAAGCCTAGAGTTGTCTGCTTGATTCCTAGTTCTGCCAATGACTATTTTCACAACGTTTGCAAGGCAACTATCCAAGGCTAAAGGATGCAGATGACGTCACTGAACAGAAGAGAACAATGTTTAAGAAGCAATGCCAAGATTGAGAGCTTTTGCCTACAAAGGAGCTAACTGACGTAGATGAGATAGGAGTTAATGGTCCCTTGAAGGACCGTTAATTAGCATATTAATGGATTCTGTGTATACCTCCCTTGTAGTCGTTTGTTATTGCAACACCCAGTGCCACTGGTCATTGCTGTAAAATGTGAAGTTCAGTTTTAAAATCAGGGACTAATGACTCTAATGAAAGCTGCTTGTTTGGTTCAAAGAAGCAAGCCATTAGAGCTAAAAGCAAGAGTGTAAACAGAATCCCAATTAATGTCTCAGCACAGTCTGGTTCCCTGCTGTGGCCCCGAGGTGAGGTTCAGCCTCTGGCTTTCACAGGTGTAGCACACACACACACACACACACACACACACACACACACACACGCACGCACGCACGTACACATGTGCCCACACACGTACACATACTGAATGCTTTCTGGAAATAAGACCTTAATACATTAAAAGGAAGAAAAATTATGAAAAACACTAATGCTTTTCCTACTTACCACCCATGTAGAAGTTCTTGCAACAGAAGAACTATCTCTGATTGACTGAAGCAAAAGCGCTAACCATACTTACTCCAAAGGAGAATTTACCTGAACTTTGCAGGCTACCTTCACAGGATCTCCAAGCTCAGGACGAAAGCCTACAATCTAGTGGAAAAAAAAACAGTGCTTGCTTTAATTATATATTTATACTTATTTATTTATTTATTTATTTATTTAATTTTTTTGTGACAGGGTTTCTCTATGTAACAGCTCTGACTGTCTCAGAATTCACTCTGTAGACCAGGCTGGCCTCGAACTCACAAACTCACATACATCTGTCTATCTCTGCCTCCCAATTGCTGGGATTGAAAGCATCTACCACCACCACCCTGGCCTATTTATTTACTTTTGAAGAAACTGACTTCACAGTAAAAATGGGATTTTTCTCCCTGCCTTTGCTCATTACTCCTCATGCCTAAATTTCATCTATGCCCCTTTTTAGGAATGTTACAAACAACTTCAAAGTTGTGTAGCCCAGCTTGCTTCCTGAAATATTTGTGTATTAGGTCCATCCACAGAATAAAAGACTACTGCAAAAATAACCAAAAAGATGTAAAGAACTTTCTAGTTTCAATGACTATATTTGACAAAAAGGTTCTGGCACTCCCTAAGGAAGACATATTTTTTTAAGGTGCATTTAAAAAGTTAATTATTAATTTATTTGTATGTGTATGGGTGACTCGCCTGCATGTATGTGCATGCACCATATACATGTCTGATGGCTACAGAAGCCAGAAGAGAGTGTTAGATCCCCTGAGACTGGAGTTAGAGACAGGTGCCACGTGGAAGCTGAGAATCAAATGCAGGTCCTTCAGAAAAGTAACCAGTAATCTTAACCCCTGAGCCATCTCCCCAGCCCAGAACAGTGCATTTTTAAGTGCTATAAAAGCATAAGAATCGCTCTCCATCTTCGCCCAGTGTCAACCCTGCTTGTGTTCCAACCATCTCTGGATTTCCATTCCATTTTTGAGACAGAGGCTGACCTGAATTTTGAGACCCTCCTGCCTCTGCCTTCTGAGTGCTGGGATTAGAGACACACTCTATTGCATTCAACTAGTGGCCCTCAAGGGGCAGGTTGGTGTGTAGGAAATGTTCAGAAAAAAATTAATTGGTCAATGTGTCCGGCTGCTTGCAGTTTTGATGATGTGGATAAGGATGGGCAAAGCTGCAGTGTGTGCATACCAGAGTCCAGCAGAAATGTGGTTTCCATGCTCTCTACCCACGCATCCACTTAACACAGCAGACCCCAAGGGCTAAGATACCCGGTTCATCTTGAGGAGGATGCAGGGCTGTCCAGTAGAGTATCCAAAAGTAGGGTCCTCCAGCCCAGAGCAATTCTTCAGGAAGGAGCGCTTAAATTGGCAGGCCTTCTTGTCCTCATCCTCATCTCCATCCTGGATGAAGAACTGTCCCGGAGGACAATCTACATTCATTTCCTCTTGAAGACTGTCGTTATAGCCTAGAGCACATGTGGGTGGCAAAGGATCATGTTAGAGAGGTGCCAGAAGGGAAGCCCACACCTTCAGTGGTTTTTCTCTAAGTCCCTGTACTCCTTCTGAAGTCCTCTTGTTCTACCACAATCCCTGGGGACTGGTATTAGGTACCAAGGGATATTTCCAGCGCCAACCCTCTAGCACAGCGGTTCTCAACCTTCCCAATGCTGTGACCCTTTAATCCAGCTCCTCATGTTGTGCTGACCCCCTCTCCATCAAATTATTTTCATTTCTACTTCCTGACTGTAGTTCTGCTACTGTTGTGAGTCATGATGTGAATATCGGATACACACGATATCTGCTACGCTATACTCAAGGGAGTTGTGATCCATAGGTTGAGAGCCACTGCTCAAGGAAGCCGGCTTGCCTCTCAGCCCAGCTGCTAGTATAATCCACTGCCTCTCACTTCTTCAGAACTTTCAAGTGTCCGTCTCAGGGTTAGAAGTTGATCATTTTATACCTTTTCTCCATTTCCCATTATTTCTCTTTGGATATGGCAAACAGCAAAGTTGGAGTGGCTGTCCCTTCTATTCTGAGAGAGGAACAGGCCTGTATCAGTAGATTTTGTAAGAGGGGCTATATCATATCAAGACACAGTATATGTCAGGAGGCTGTTTCTAGCCTAAAAGTCCTTAAATTCAACTTAGGAAATGTCTCCCTTTGAGATCAAGCATAGGTGACTGAGGTAGAGGAACTGGAGGGATATGAAAGAAGGAGAGGAGAGAAGAGGAGAGAGAAGAGGAGGGAGAAGAGGAGGAAAAAAAAACAAGAAGACTCCTCAACTTCTAAAGAGGCAAGTCACCACTGCAAAAGGAAGGTTTACATTGAAGTCTAGAAACTGAAGACAGCTACAGGGTCCCCAGCAAGCAAATAAGGGAGGGAGGGCTTCTCTAACTCTGAGGTACTTTGGTCCTTTTATATTAGACAGAATGGGGCGTCTGTCCCAGCTACTTATCTCAGAGAGAGAAGTGGAGCTATTTGCGTGTTCACTATTGGAGCCTTCGGAGTCCATAAAACTGGGCCTTGAAAATGTACTGCGCCACCCTAGATGGCGGGGTTCAGTGAACCCTCTTGCATCCAGACATGCTGTTATGTCCGAAGCTGTTCACTCTTTTGGAAAAGATTGACCCACCAGAGGCAAAACTTAGAAAGGACTGCAGGCTCCATGTCTAGACAGGTTGTAACTTGGATATAATGAGATGTTAAATTGGTTACTTTATTTTATTTCTCAAAATTCCTTGACTTTAAATGTTGAATTGCAATTAAGTTAGTAGTGAAAACAGGTTTTGTTATAATATTTTCACACATGGGTCCCACTTTGTCTCTTTATCTACCTCCTCCATTGGAACTCTTACTTGCAGTCCTGGGCCTTGAACATTATAGGAAAATGCTCTCCCACTAAGCTATGTTCCCAGTCTAGAGAACTTATTTTGACAAAACTACATTTAATTCAAAGATTTGTTTTAATCTTTTTACAGGAATAAGAACTATGCTCAAACACTAACTTTTAAAATAGAAACTGCACTCACACGACTCAGCATTTTTCTTGAGGTAGTTCCGTTAAAAATGCGGCATGGGTGTGGCACTCACTGCACCATTCCCATACTCATAGGGATGAAACCGATGCTCTGGGATATGGATTTCAGATACTGGTCCTTTTGGGAAAGACATCGTATCTATTAGTTTTTTTTCTCATTTTCATGTGCATGTATTGCATACGTGGTGTGTGTTGCATGTGTGCGGGTACATCCATGTGCACGTGCATGTGGAGACCCAAGATTGATGCTGGGATGCTTCCTGGATTGCTCTTCCACTTTATTTATGGAGGCAAGGGTGTTCCAATCAAGCACAGAGTTCAACAATATGGCTCGTCTCACTAGTCAGCTTTGCATGCCTCTGCCTTCCGAGGCTGGAGTTACAGGTTCTTTCCCATAGCCATACAGCATATGAGGATTCTGGAGATCCGAACTTTTGTCTTCTTGCTCCCTTGGCAAGTGGCAAGGGCTTAACTGCTGAGCCATCTCCCCAGTCACATGCCATCGACTCTTTAGAAGTAACCCAATGCCTTCTTGTTGTTCCCTGCCGTCATCATCAGGACAAAATTGGTATTTCCCCATCTACTATCTTATTGCAGGGATTTCCTCAGCAGAAATGCTGGCAACTTGCATCCTTGAAATAGCTCACAAGCATTTTTAAAGAAAGACACTATGCTGACTAAGATGCCCAAAATACTTTTGTGACCCAAAATAGAACTCCATGGATCAGAAAGAACCCAGCTCTGTCATTCTACAGGTGCGGACTCTGAAGCTGTTTCACCCCAAACAGCAGTACACTAATACAAATACAAATACTAATACAAAGCTAATACAAATACTAATACAAATACTAATACAAAGCTGAACTTCTAACTCCTGCTTAAATGGCACCAGCATGGTCAGGAATCATGACATTTCTCACACTGAAAAGTTCATACACATCAACAGAATCTTTTTTTTTTTTTCGAGACAAGGTTTCTCTGTAGCTTTGGTGCCTGTCCTGAAACTAGCTCTTGTAGACCAGGCTGGCCTTGAACTCACAGAGATCTCCCTGCCTCTGCCTCCCAAGTGCTGGGATTAAAGGTGTGCGCCACTACCGCCCGGCCACTAGAAAAATTTTAAATGAAGACCAGTTCAATAGCTATGGGGTATGGTCTGAGATTCTACCAACACCTGTGTGATGTTGATGTTGCAGACCCCAGGCTAACAGAGAGCTGCTCTCTCTCCTAAAGGCTCCAAGCTACTCCCACCTTAGCGTTCACAGAGTGAAAGACAAAGCCATTCATTTGAGAACATTACAGACACGGGAATTCTCAACACACTTGAGGTCAATGTGCTAGGCAGAGCTTCAGTCCTCTGACTCGTTTATAAATTGCTGTTACAAGAAGACACTTACTTTCCCTCTTCAAAGATAGCTCATCCCAGACTCCTCTTACCCCAGGGACATACAGGAGGCAGGGATCTTGCACCTCTCGGAGGACAGTCTCCTTTCCTCACCATTAGCTCCCTCCAGAATGATCATTTAGAAGAGATCACTTAGGAAGCCAATCACCTGGGTGTGCCCAGGATTTAAGTAGGTGGTGCAGTGTGCTCATGAAGAGAAAAGAAGTTCTGTGTCTTAGAGAGCTCACATAGGGCAACACACAATCGGAGCATTTAAAAAAAATTATAAAGGGTGCAAGCAGGCATGTGAGACAGCAGAGGACCATGGCGGGTAGGAGTGACTAAAGCAGCTTTCCGGGCCACCCACCACTTTTCTGAAGAGCTTTTCACTCCTCAGGGCAACTTACCCTGGAGAAAGCCATTCAGGCTGACCACATAATGCTGCCAAGTTTCAGGTTGGGAAACGTTGAAGTTGAAGTTAAGGCTATGAGCGAAGGGTCTGATCATGACTCCTGGCAATGAAACAGGTCTGGGATAGATTAACCCATTCTTGGATTTTTTTTCCTATACAGATTCCCATGACACTTCCCTCCCTGCCACCCCCCACAGCAATCAAAATGAAAAGGGCCATAATTTTCCAAGTACCATTTTACTTTCCCTCTTAATAATTGAATCTCTAAGTCATTACCGGGAAGAACCCAAGTTAATTGAGGCTGAACATGCTGTGCAAGCGGATTTCTGTCCAGAGAGCTCTGACAATGCAGGGCATTTGGGCACACTCACCGGGAGGTTTCACCTGCTCGGTGAAGGTTGGCATGTAGGGACTGACGGCTAGGAACAGCATGTACAGGAATAGCGTGATCACAGCAGCCAGGGAGGCATAGAAGAAGAAGTAAATGACTAAAATCAGACCTGTAGAGCAATTGAAGATGGCAGTAGTCAGTGCTTGCCAATGAGCCCCACCTCCCCACTGGACTCATGAACCCAAATCAACTCAGGCAGATTCAGGATCTCCTTTCTTATTGGACTTTGTCAATCTGGAACTGGTGAAGATTGACTGTGTCAGGGGTTTGAAAGTGCTTTCCCTTTACAGTATCTTCAGAGAAGCGTCTTGCCGGGCACATGAGGACTATAAGCAAGATTATAGGGAGTGGGCTTCAACAGAGCGCAGTGGGGACATTGCTTGGGAGTCTTCTAGGCCATGGCTGATGTCCTGAATACAGATCATTTGTTCTTCATTATGTCAGGTATCCTAAAGAGACTTAGCAACGTGATTATAGATATTTGCAAGGGACTGAAAAGCAGCCCTTCTTTTCACATGATCTAGAATTCAAAGCTTTGACTCATTTCCACTGGACTTACTTCTAATCAAGGCTTTTCACATGATCTAGAATTCAAAGCTTTGACTCATTTCCACTGGACTTACTTCTAATCAAGGCTTATCCTTGACTACTTATTTCAAATCTTACTCATCCTTAGCAAAGTTCAAGTTGCTCTTCTTTCCAAAAAGAACACTAATGAAGGGTGGGGAAGACAGTAGGAGAAAATAGTACTTAATCACTGATATCTGCTGTATGTGAACTTGGGAAAGTTGTAGAATCTACAACATATATTCATCTGTATCCCTGACAGTATCCCAAATTCAGTCTTTTCATAATCTTATCCTGATTCTACCACTTCTGTCTGTTTCATCTTGGATCTGAGGTTTGCCACTCTGGGCCTTAGTGTCCTCATTTGGTAACAAGGACAGAAGCGTAGTACTTGATATATTAAATAAACATTAAATAATGCATGTCATCACCATGGCACATTGCCTGGCAGATCCTAAGTGCTCTATAAATGGCATCCATCATTATTGCTATTATTAATATTGTTATTATTGCTATAAGCTCAGATGCATGATTATATGAATTGTCCTTCTCTGTGTTGTATTAAGATTATGTTTGTTCCAGGACTATATAGCAGGGTGAGAAAAATGAGCATGAGCTAGATGCCCAGAGCTCTTTTAGCCTTCCTTGGGGACCTCTCAGGCAAACGTATTTGCCTTCACTCATAGATGTGCCAATGATACTGGGACTAAAGGTTTGAACTGAATCATGAACCAGAAACTGGGATAAACCATACAACTCCAGTGTACCCCAAAATAAGTTCAAATGTTAATTCTGAAAATTGAACCACGAACCAAATAAAATTGGTGGAGGAGGGGGAGAGAGAGAGTGACTGTAGTAATCCAGCTGGAAATGGAATTGACCCTTTATGTTTGTGTAAGATGAACTAAAGCAAAATTGAAACATGGACGCATTGATTTCGCTGGAGTTCCCAGAGAAGAAACAACCATGTCTGTGTGTTTGTGGTTCTTGCCTGTTGTTCACTGGCTATCCTAACTGGATGCATCCTGTGTTTCTGCCTCCATTTCTCCACTCCCATTCCCATCCTGGGAATGGACCAACAGCCTGGAGCCATCTTAGGGGACCAAGACATTCAATTTCATGCATGTAGGGTAATCGATGAATCACCTGTTTATTCCCTTGGCAATATCTTCTCTCCTCCTTAAAATATGTGGACCAGAAAGCTATAGATAAGATAGTGGCACTACTAGTGAGTCCCCTTAGCCTGATGCGGGGAGAGGTAACCTTGAGACTGGCTAGTTTGGTCTCTCACAGCCCTCAGGCAAAAGCAAGCACTGCCACACTTACAGTCATCAATCTCTCTAATCTCTCCTCCTCCAGATAGATAGCTGTACATGGGATCCTCCTCTAGGTTTCTGTCCCGAGTAGTCCCCACCCAAGCTTGGACAGACCACTAAGGGCTCATGCTCCCAACTCTTTACCCAACAGCGCTTCTAATCTCTGGAGACCTTACAAATCAGGGAGGGCCTTGCTCATTGGTCAAATTCATGAAGATAATGAGGCATTCTGGCAAGAGGATGAATTCTGGTATTTGAATCCCAGAACTGTCACTTATAAGTTACTTATAAATTACTGTGTGATTTTAGGCCTTTCTAAGCCTGTTTTTGCACTTGAAAAATATAATAATAATATTATTTATTACCTCATGATTCTTGTCAATATTCTGCTGTCTTGCAGACAGGTGTCTGAATTACTGCACTAGCACAAGACCTATGTGCCATGGGTCTGGCTGCAGCCTACAATTAAGCATCCCCATTGCTATGTCTTCCCCAAGCACTTGAACCTTTCTACATCACCCCTCTTTGCTGTCCCACGGCTTGTCATCCACCACAGCAATTTATATGGATGATGTCTAGTGAAGTGCCAATGGTTGTTTAAGGGTTAAAGTATGGGTCCCCTCTCCCAGAATTGGACTTGCATTTCCCACGCCAGATTTACCAGTCCTCTTCAGGTGAGGAAGAAAGAGTTGGACCCCCTCTGGAGCTCCAAGGAGTGACTAGCATTTGTCTGTAGCTTCCAGGACATTGGAATGTCCCTTACGTGGTACATTAGTTACAGTTTCAGGGTTGGGCAGGGGTGGGGCTGGGAACTGAGGAGGAGCAAAGGGAGATGGGCGTTGTTTAGAGCCTCACACCTGCTCTTCCTAATTTCAGGAAATAGAGTTGGCTACTTCATGCAAACGGAGCTGAATTAGCAACATTGGCTACAAAACACATGAATCTTGGCCAAAAGGACCTTTGGGAGGAAGGGCCACTGACTTCAACAACCTCGAGACTTGGCAGCAGGGGACTACTACTTCATCCATGACGCCCACTGTGTTTTTCTAGTTCCTTCTATGGATTAACCAGCAGCTGCTTTCTTTTCTGCTGGGCTGTGCAGAATGTGGCAAGTATGAATTTTCCTACCCACAAAATCTTTTGAGGAGAAAGCTCCGCAGCAATTGTTTACGAAGTAAGTTTAAGTACTCCTGGGAGTCGAGTTCTGGATAATTTGTGATCTAAAGTTAAAGGGCTAAGATATGAAATTCTATCAATGATCCATCAACAAGGAAGCTCAACCTTATTCCCTAGCAATGATCTCTTTAAAAGCAGCTCTTCTGTATGTACCATGGAGGCATAAAGCACTCAGAAGCTGGGGTCTGGACAGGCTTCGGGGCTCTCTTTCTCAGACACTGGTAAGTGAACTGATAAGACTTTATAAAGCCGTGGTCGGGTTAGCAGGAGCTTGCTCTCATATCCTAGACACAGTCTTCTACATATTCTTTTCAATCTTATGAATTTCATCCTATACTGGACAAATGCTAGTCACTCCTTGATTCTGATAGAGAGGCAATGCAGAATCCCCCACCTCCCCATTTGGCTAAGCCTGTAGTCAGTCATATGCATAGAAAGTGACAGGCCTGGGACACACACACACACACACACACACACACACACACACACAATCCACTGTTATTTTATATTGCATATTGAGACTAGTAGATTTCATTCACTCTTGTTTGTCTATTTAGTGGCTTTTCTGATGCAGCTGATCTGTTCTCAGTTCAAGGATGTCACTGGTCTTTCTGTGAAATGTTAGGAGAAGTCTGTAACAAACCCGTCGATTGGACAGCCGAGGAGCTCTGGATACCACATCAAAAGCCAAGGACACCAGACTGGGGCATTGGGATGAATGGGACTTACTCCGACTCTGACCTGTTCGGGCCAGAGACATCCTTTTCTCTGGGTCCCATAGGTATTCAGTCACGGTCTGCAATTTCCGCCTCCAGGCATTGCCTGTCAGCTGACCCTGACCTTCTTCCTCCCTTTCTTCCTCCTCCTCTTTTCCTTCCTCCTCCTCTTCTTCTTCTTCCTCCAGACCAGGAGCCATCATCACCTGAGCCTCTTCTTCGGCTTCCTCCTCCTCGTCTGCTAAGTAGTTCTGATTTACTTCATCCTGGTCATCCTGGAGCAGCGACAAAATGCGAAGCTCTCTGTGAGCAACACAAGCCCAATGGCAAAGCCCACCAGCCAAAAGTAAATGGAAAACATTCACTATTTGGAGGTTTTTCAAATTTCCACATGCCCAGAAAAATACCCATTGTTGCAGGAGGTGAATTTTCCTTCTCCACTCTTTTGGAGGAAGCATTCTTTCTATAGTCCATATTGAAGCCCTGTTATTTCCACAGTGGTGCTAAATTTACCTTTTAGCGTCAGGTATTTAGGTTCTTTCTCTATGATATTTCATGTCACTGCTCTGTCCCGGGCCTTGGACTTCCACTGAACTTGGACCTATCAGGACTGAGCTGAGCTCAAACTGAAGGGCCGAGCAGTCTTGGACATTTATGCCTATGATGGCAACTTCCCAGCCCAAGCCAGCTTTGTCCTAATGCTCTGTACACTTTCAGCTGCTTGACCTCACCATCCTAAGTTGTGTCTAAAAATAGGCTCAGACAGCTATCAAGAGGAGAAGCCAACTGCCGTACCCCTCCTCAAAACTTCCACAGCCTTCCCGACACAAACAAGGACTCATTTCCTGCTTCCTGTCTTAAGCTAGACAGACAGACCCCCTGAGACATGAGATCCCAACAGATACTTCCTTTGTTTTCCCCAGTAGCTTAGTTAAAAAGTTGGGCATATCCATACATATACAAGTTAACACTAAACAGACTGAGCAAGTTAAAGTAAGAGTGAGGCCATGAATTTGAAAGGGCCTAAAAGGGAGCGAGTAAATAGGAGAGGTTGGAGGGAGGAAAGGGGCTTGGGAAAAGATGTAGTTATGTTTTAATTCTAAAAATTAAATAAAAATGTAAAATCAAAAGTTGGGCAGAAAGTAAGTACTCAGCATCTATATGTCAATTGATTCCAGCCAGTACTTGAGATGTGAAACAAACCAGAAAGAGATAAAGAAAGAAAAAGAAAACCCCAGACATCGACAGTGGTATTTCCCATGCCTCCGACGTAAAGGCTGGAGGCTTGTATCCTTGCTCTTTGGGAGTTTGCCAAGGCTTACTGCACGAGCAAAAAATCAGGCCACCCTCCCTTCTCTGTGCCATCCAAGTCTGAAGAGTGTCAGGGCTGGTGCACCTGTTGGGGTTGGATGTGTCAAATGCTAGAAGCCATGGGCTCAGTGCTGCCCCCTTTCTGCCCGATTCCTCAAAGGCCACTTAGAGGGCACTCAGCTACCCATGCTGCCTTGAGCAGAGTTAAGCAAACTGGATTGTTCCGAACAGTGACAGTGTTACAGAAGGACCGATCTCTGCCCTCTGCATTTAGCCTGCCCAGAGCTCGCTAGCTCTTGAGTACGAGCACCCTTGAATTTGTTCAAACGCACAGCTCCACATCACATACCATATCAGAACTTACGGGGGCTTCCAAATTAGGTTTGTCCAAATGAGCTCCAGAGAGGGGAGAGGATCTGGCCAAAGCCACACAGCAAATCCATGACAGAGTTGACAGTCTCGGAACTTGTGTCTCTTGATACTCTGCACAGTTTCTCCTCCATCACACTGAACACAAGTGGCTAGAAGTGGCTTAGCAGATTTATGAACATGATAATGTCTTAGAGTTTGTGTTCCCAACATGTAGGTGCTTATAATCAAGGATGTTTTGACATGGACTCGTAGTATAAAGCTTAGGAAAATCAACCTTGCCTATCATTCACTGCTAAATGAACTGATGCACGTTCTTAAATGTTTCACTCATGTGTGAACTTATGTTCACGCTATCTCCCAAATCAGGCTTTGGACACACAGGCGGAAGGTCCATATTTCCTACCATTTTGTGGCCTATTCACAGTGTGAAGCTCACAGCAAGGTACTCAGTGGATACTCTCAGGGCTCCCGCCTGGACTCTGTAGGATGGTTCTCACAGTTCGTCATTCTTAACCTCAGAAGTTATACATACTAGACTGGCTAGTCATCATGGTCCCTAGAAAGCCCATGCACCAAATTCTCCCAGAATTTAAGATGTGACATTTCATCAGGAAGGGTTTCAAATCCTTTTATATTTCTGGAACAACTTCCTTTTGTTGCCTGTGCCTGCCCTACCACCTCTGCTCTGCAAAGGAAGCAGCTGGCCATAAGCACGGCCTTATTTTATTTGTAGATATGTGCTTCACATAATCTTATTAAAATGGCTGTCATTAAAGTCTTATCCTCCAAGGAAGAATTAATCTTCTTGGAGCTTATTTTCCCCCTTATGGATTCCTACCACCTGAGTTTTATTTCAGGAACCAAAATATCTTTTTTCCTCTTCTCTGCTTGCAGGGATAGGGAAATGTCACAGCGTGCAAGACAGGCTTTTCCCAAAGGCTCCTTGTTAACGAAAGCCTTGGGAAAATGCACTTTCATGCAATTATTTAACACGCTCCAGTAGGAAATGTTTTGGCGATGAGGACGTTCATCTCCAAGGTTCTGTTTCTGTCAGTTTCCTAAAGTGGCACCATCCTCATGTGATAGGGAGTGTGAACATGCTCAGATATGGTAGTGGGCGTGTGCTGGGGCCCTCTTGTTTCCCTAAAAGGGAAACCTGAAGGACAGGAGGTAGCTCCATTTTGAGCAATCTAAATATATAAATATCTGAACAAATACACAAACAAGCAATATGACCCAAAGGATAAATTTGGATCTTGCACCGAGTAACATCATGCAAACGTCTGAATGGATGATTGATTTAAAAGTAAAAAAATTAGACATACAATTGCATCAAACGATTTATTTTAACTTGATCAGATATTATAATGAGCAAGATCCCCTGTGGCACTTAAAAATTCAAACTTCTGGGCGAATAGTTCAAATTAAGTACAACAATTTTAGCAATTCAGCATAGAAAAGAAACCAAGTAATGTACAGCTATATATACTCCATAGACTGACTGGTCTTAAGAGAGAAGAACTTCAGGTATTAAAATAAAGATTCTATATCAGAGTGATAAGAAATTTCCTTAGTGGTTGACATGAGGTTAGAAGAATTGTGTTGTGTTTTTTTTTCTTGCTCTTGACAATTCTCCCTTAATTTCTTAGGTACATAAGTGGCCATAAACAAAGAAAAATGGTTTATGCTTTGCTTTCTTTGGGTTTCATCTAATAACCTTCTTGCATTTCAGAATACCCCTCCTGAGAGTGTTGTACATACAACACACGTACTTATGGCTTAGAGCAAAGTAAATGTAAAGACACGTTTGGACCAAATGCATTTGTAAAGAACTTGAGAGTAAGCGGTGATGTGGGAGTTATGTGCAGGGACATGTGCACCAGTGTGTACGGATGTGTGTGATGAGGCAAGGTGGCGGACAGGGTGATGAAATGACAGGGTGATGGTGGGCCGGAGCTTCCAGAGATTGGATACAAGAAACACAGTGGAAAGAGCACAAGTTACAAACAATATACACATTCTCATGTTGGGGTCCCCACCAACCTGCAAGTCAATCTGGCACCCTGCTACCTTCCGAAGGCAACTATCAGCAGTAGCCTCATTCAGCAGAGCAAGTGGTGCTGGGGAAAGGATGGCTAGGCGTCCTTCTGGTTCCTATCAAGGATCCTGTGTTTTTTAGCTATAGTTTGAATTTCTGCCTTAGAAAAAGAGCAGCTGGTTCCTAAAAGCCACCACCCAAAGGGGCTGGGACAGCTGGCCAGGGAGCGCCTTGCATTTCCTCTTTTTTCCCTTTTCTCCTGGCCAAATTTCTTGCAGTGAAACCTCTGCTTCCATCTGCAAAGGTCTGTTCATATTCTAGATTCCTAAGATAAAGCTTATTCCCTGGTATCTTCCCACTCCTTTATCTCTGTTCCCCCATAAAGGTGAGCCCTCCTTCCATTCGGCAGTTTAGGGTGCCCTGGGATGCTGGGAGTCACTTTCCTGCAAAGTCTGGGCTTTTCTAAACTTTATTTATTCCTGTTTATTCCAAGGCAAGACAGCCATAATCCAAGGTCTACCCAACCCAACCAATTAAAAACGGGCAGCAAAATATTCGGCTCCCCGAGACTCACAAGTCTGTAGCGATAACCATAAGGGAAGGCCGGAGCCCTTCTGGAGCGGAGCTGCCTTCTCATGGCTGTTCAGCGGGCCAAGATGCTGCAGAGCAGAGGCAGGCGAGTAGGTCGGAGTTCTGGAGCTTCTGCTGGTACAGGAGACACTGGTTGCTGGGGACACTTGGCGCCTACTAAAAGTGAACCTTGCTGGCACGAGCCCTTCCCCAAAATAATCTAACATGCTCCTCTCTCATTGGTTGGCCCCTTCCTGGAATCAAAGGAAAGCCCTTTTGGAAAAGCAAGCTCATCATTACAGGGAGGGGGAGATATTCTGGGTCACGAGGATGAGCAACTCACCGCCCCCTTCGTGTGCCTTTCCACCTCTTGCCCTTCGCCAGCACCCGAAATATGATGGACTCAGTGGAAATCTTAAGTCATATTCTTCTCAATTGAGAGTTGAATATCAGTATGTGTGTGCGTGTGTGCGTGCATGCATGTGTGTGTGTGTGTGTGTGTGTGTGTGTGTGTGTGCAAGGGGGTGGGGTGTGGGTGGGAGTTAGGGTGAGGGGAGATGTCCAAGAATAACTTGCTTTTTTCGTAAGGCTGATCTCACGCAAAAGGATCTAGGGTGTCAGGGAAGATTCCCTTCGCTCTCCCTACCCTCTTCTGGCCACGCTCTCCAAGCCACCTATAAAATATTCCTTGCCCGATCACTTCCTGAACTCCTAAAAATGTGTATTATGTCTTAGATGCAAAGGCTCCTTCTTGAACCTTCCCTATCCCGAAGAGGGTCTTGGATAGAAAGAAGCATTTTTCTAGGCCACATGTCACAGTGGCCCCATCAGTCACTGCCCCTCATCCACACCCTTGGAATCCTGGCCAAATTTCTGTAGTGGTTGAGATCTATATTTATCCCTTAGCTTCAGGGCAGGGAACAAGGCAGAACTTTGCAGTGTCCGTTTCCCAGACATATATAACCCCTGAAGCCAAGATGGGATCCAGCGAAAGAAAAAACTGCTAGGAACACTGTAGAGCACTTTGGGTCAGTTTGGTCCACCACTGTGAGGCCTGGGTGGAGTTTGTGATCCTTCCTTTAAGAACCACCCCCTACCTCAATTTCACCCAGGTTACAGAATAGTGCATAACCAAGGCAAACAGTAAATTAAGTCACTCCCCTCTTTGAATTTCAATAAAATAAAGATCTATTTCAGGGCATCATCAGTGCTGAACACATGTCTAGCTCTATTTCTTGTACATTCTCCACTCCAGTACTTTGTGTTATCCCAGGGGTTGAAAAGATAAATCTGAGGCCTAGGGAAGCCTCAAAACTAAATACAGGATCTATTAACTGGCCTTATCTTCCTAGAGGTTGGCGCGACGGCCCAGCGGTAAGAGCACTTTCTGCTCTTGCAGAGGACCCGAGTTCAGTTCCCAGCATCCATGTCAGGTGGCTCACAGCTACCTATTACTCCAGTTCTAGATAAACTGATGCCCTCTTCTGACCTCCACGGATACCCACACTCACTCGCGCACCAACACACAGAGAGAGAATAAAACAAATCTTAACAAAAGAGAATATGATCTTTTAATGACAGTTCAAAAATCAAGAGTATGGAGACAAAATAAATTTGGAGTGAGAAGACTTCAAGTAATAAAATATTGCATTATCCAGAATCTCTCTTTTTTAAATTTATTTATTTATTAAAGATTTCTGTCTCTTCCCCGCCACCGCCTCCCATTTCCCTCCCCCTCCCCCAATTAAGTCCCCCCCTCCTCATCCAGAAAAGCAATCAGGGTTCCCTGTCCTGTGGGAAGTCCAAGGAACCCCCACCTCCATCCAGGTCTAGTATCTCTTATCCCAACTAGTTTAATACATACTCAGGACATTTGCAATGCGCATCAACTACAGCCCAGACTGCCTTCAAAGCCAAAAACATCTGAATGTGTTCACATTCAACTCTAGTTGAAAGAGTTGTCGGAGTTGGACACAAGGCTCGGCAGTTAAGATCACTGGCTGCTCTTCCTGAGGACCCGGGTTCAATTCCCAGCACCCACATGATAGCTCGAAAGCATCTGTAATTCTAGTCCCAGGGGATGAAACACCCTCTCTGGCTTCCACAAACACAGCTTGCATGTGGTATACAGATATACATGTAGGCAAAACACCCTAAAAAGAAATAAATAAGAAGCCGTTTCTGTCAATTTTTTAAAAAAAGACAATATGCTAAGCAGTGTACAGAATGGAGCCAGAACAGGTCAGTAGATCAGTGGCTGCAAAGGCATGGAAGGGGGAATTTAAAAAGCCTCGAATATGACTACAGATTCAAAGACAACATTATTCAAGTCTTCAAAGCCTCATGTTCTTTCCTTGGACAAAGCATTAAAAGCTGCTTTTCTCCCCCCATAGGATGTCCTGGTTGTCTGCTCTGGTAAAATTCTATGGCCATTGGCTGGCAATTAAGAACAGAAACAGTCTTCTGGACTCTTCTACTTTTCTGTCCTGAGGAGAAGGAAGAGGTGATAGAGCAGTTTAGAGGATTTTTGGCGGTACCATGTGACATAGGCTAATTCCTCACATCTGTTCCTGTGGACCATTTCCATGGAGGTGTGTGTCTGTATGTGAGTGGGCAGGCAGTATGGGTCACAGTCATGGGAGATCAGCTTCTCTCTGCAGGGAGTAGCTGGCTTCTCAGACTAGGGGTAAGGAGTAGGGTGTAGGCGGGGCAATGGAGCTTAAGAGTTTCTTGATATTGGAGTCATTCAGGCACTGTTAAGTATGCTCCCAAATCCTCTGTCCATCTTAGCCTTAGTCACCTGTGTTCTCAGTGGACAAGTCATTTGAGGAAGGAAGTGATAGGCCAAATTAGGGCTCGAGGCTACCCATAAACACTTCCTAACAAAGGGTGTCCTTCTTGAACTGAAGGAAGTGGGAGAATTCACTTGGGGCTATGATGACCAAGGGAGAGTTTCCAGAATAGGCAGGCCTCAGGCCAGACCTTGAAGGGCAGTACTTCGGACTGGAATAGTTATGGCTTGACTTTGATGGTGTCAGCCTGGTTCCTGGTGTCCAGTGTTCCTCCCCCACCCCCCTGCTCCCCCCTGCCTCCCGAACAGCTAGCCTCTGAATAATGGCCAGTAGGCCAAGCCAGCAGGCTCACTGGCTAAGATCAGAGGGTTTCCTTGACCTAAATGGTCCAGATTACGGCCCCAGATCCCTATTTCACTAGGTTCCAGGAAAATCCCTTAGCCCATCACATTCCAAAGCGGTTTCCATCTGTCGTGTACAGTTGGAAAGTGAGAGAGGTTTGTCACTTCGAGGGACTGAAGGCCATGGGTTTGTGACTACATAAGACTAGACCCCTGCAGGGAAAAATGAAGGTTTGGGAAATTGTGAAGACCTTGTGGAAATTCAATCTTATTTCTGCTGGCTAGAAGGCACTAATGGGTATAATACAGGCAAGAGATGTTGGTTCAAACAAACAACTAATTGGAATTAAGAGAAGAAGTGTGCAGAGGCCCATAATGAATGGATATGCTAATTGGTCTTCTTTGCTAGCCCCTTGGGCTTTGGCTGTGACATAGACTAGCCTATTAGATGCCTGCTCTGTAATAGCTGCCGAACGCTGGGGCCCTTTATTGCCATGGTAACATTGATGTCTAGAGTCTAGCTGAGCCCTGGATCTCTTAATTTACTACTCAGGCGGCTACAATTCTTTGGGTTTTATTATTCTTCGTGCCCCGGGTGCCAGAGTGGCAGTGAATCATGCTTATTCATCCTCTCCACCACCCACGGTGTCTCTGAATAAGACAGGGTGTCTCTTACTGTGTGTGATGAGCAGATTATCAAGTTAGAGCCTATTTCTGCCTAAACTAGGCTGGTACCTTTCAGAACCCCAATGTGCCTCTGGAACCGCGTACTTGCCTGCTTCCTTAAGTGGCTTTTGGCCAGCAGAATGACAGCACAGCAGTGGCCCCACAGTGGCCCAGCCTCCCAGCAACTCTTGTTTGCTTGCTGAGCAAGGTGGAGTGCTGCAATAAAGGTGGGGGCAGCACTAACTGTGAAAATGGACTTTAGAGACACACAGGGAACAAATCATCTCAGAGTCCCTGCTGGGAACCGGTGGCAGAAGTTTCTATGTGGGAAAGCGCATTCCTTGTTCCAAGTGACTCCAAGGGGGGGGGGGGAGCAGAAGCCTCTAAAGGCAAAAAGATACAGGGTAACAGATTTTCTTTTTGGTAGATTATTGTTAAACAAATCTAGTCAGAGAGTTCAGTCTCCTCTGCAGGTTGGGAAGCAGCTTGTCCCTGGAGCTGCTCAAACTTTGGTGTCATAGGACAGAGGTGCCCTAAGCATCCACTATCAGGCTGAGGAGTAGGAAGGGGGGCTTTTTATGCATGCATGACCTCTTCTTAGTACTCGCCTAAGCTTGAAATGTGCTGTGTCTATATCTGATGCTGACTGCTTTATTGGGACATATGCTAAACTTGGATGATACTTTATACGCGCACGCACTTTATTCAAGAGCACATATGCTAAAATTGGGATGATATTCTATATGTGTGTGTCTGTGCCCAGCAGCAAGTGAGACTTTGCAACAGGTGCAGGCATGCTTTCCTGACACCTCTATCACTAAGAAATGGCTGGCCTTAAATGAAATGTTCAATGAAGCCCCACATCACAAATGGCCCTTTTGAGCAGAACAGAGCCTTTGGATTGTTGGTGTGTGTGTGTGTGTGTGTGCTTCTGTATGTGTATGTGTTGCTGTATATTTATGTGTGAATGTGTATTTGTGTGTTTGTGTTTGCATACATTTGTGTGTGTGTCAGTATATATGTGTGTTTTTGTGCATTTGTGTGTTTATGTACATGTGTTGCTGCTTATTTGTGTGTATATGTGTGTTAGTGTGTGAGTTGGTATATATTTGTGTTTATGTGTGTGCTGGTATATATGCATGTTAGTGTATGCATGTGCGTATGTAAGTATATGTGTTGTATGTGTTTCCCTGCCACATTTTCTTTGCATTCTCAAGCGAACATTTGTAGACTAGGAGGGCAGCCATGGACTACACTCATTCATCATACACTGCAAGACTTCTTTTACTGTCTGCAGAGGACGTAGGATGGAGGGCAAGCGTGAGAGATCTCCTTGAAGTAGTTATATCCGAAGAGGAGAATTTTCCCTGCACCAGGCAGGAGAGAGAGCAGTGAGCCTAAGGAGAGCCAATCAGACATGCCAAACATAGAAGGGGTGGTTAGATAACATGAGGCTTTCCCATGAAATCCTGCAAACCTGTTTATGATCAGGCAGCTGCATTTCATCACAGCGAGGGCCGTGAATGACATTCATCCAATATGAACTCACTCTAGATTCAGCAAGCAGTAGTCAGAAATCACAGGGGCTCTCAGCTGCCTCTTAAATCAAAGTCAGACTCGTAAGCCAGATAGATCTAAAGGTCTCTCCATCAGCATCGGAGTTCAGTGATTCATTTGCTGTAAGACCACAGGAATGCCAATTGATTTCTCGATGGCATCATCTGCCAAGCCCCCCTTGAGAGCTCATTGTCCCCGCTCCCTCATTCTCCGGAGTGTCACGAATCTGGAACTCTTGAAAAAACACTGGGAAGAGTTTTAAATCAGGTGAAATTATTTATTAAGGAATACATTATACTGTGTAAACATGGATTTTAGAATTTAATCTAGTAGCCACTTTTAATTTTGTGGTGCTGGACATCAAATCCAGGGCATAATATAGGCTACATGCTCAATCCTTTTGGAAAGGTGCTTGCTAGGTAGCTGAGGTTAGCGTGCAACTCACGATCCTTCTGCCTTTATCTCTTGAATACTAAGGTTACTGGCAACTGCCACCACACCTGAACAGCTCCTTCCCTCTCCTTCTTACTCCATCCCCCCCACTGTGCTCGCTCTTCTCCCCCCCCCCCATGTGTGTGTGTGTGTGTGTGTGTGTGTGTGTGTGTGTGTGTGAGAGAGAGAGAGAGAGAGAGAGAGAGAGAGAGAGAGAGAGAGAGAAATTACATTTACCCAAGAATGTGAGTGTGCACGCCCATATAAAAGCCTGCTCTACTACTATGTACCTACTGCCTTAAGGCAGTTTCTCACCGAGTTGGAGGTTTGCCATTTTGGCTAGGGTGCCTGACCAGTGAGCTCTTGGGATCCACCTGTTTTGCTCCTCAGTGCTGGGATTACAGGCATGTACAGTCATGCCCAGGTTTTCAAGGGGGTTCTGGGGATTTGAACTTAGGTTCTCATGCTTGCAGAGCAAACCTTCTTACTCACCGAGCCATCTCCCCGCCTCATTTCTTCTCATAATAACTCTATGACCTTCACCTCTCTGAACTTCGGTTTTCCTAGGTGTGCAGCCATTATATTGGTATAAAGATAAATGATTTAACTTAAATAAAGTTCCTGTCTTGGTACATTATTATAGCTTTTGTTTGAGACACATCTTATGTTGTTCTGGCTGGCCTGGAACTCTATAGACAGGCTGGCTGACAACTCATAGAGATCTGTCTGCCTCTGCCTCTCAAGTGCTGGAACTAAAAACAGGTGCCACAATATCATATCTGGTGTGGCTGCTATTGGTAAGTACCTCAAAGAACATGTGACTTCTTAAGGTCCTTTTCTATTTTTATCAATACAGCAATTGAATCTATAGATTCTAAAACTACTAGTAACATCTTTTTAGGTCATTTCAGTCTCTAAGTATTACTCCAAAGATGACTTATTATTTTCAAAGAAAAATGCACATTTGCAATGAAGAATTTCAGAAAATTTACATCTTAGTGAAGGCATCAAATTTACTGCAGCTAATAACAGGGTCATTGTTAGTGCTATATGAGCCTCTAGCTGATGCTCTTGTGTCCTAGCTAGGGGGACTATTGCTGTCATGGACAGCATGACCGAAAGCAAGTTGGGGAGGAAAGGGTGTACTTGGCTTCCACTTCCGTATCACTGTTCATCATCAAAGAAAGTCAGGACAGGAAATTAAACAGGACAGGAACCCAGACGCAGGAGCTGATGCAGAGGCCATGGAGGGAGGGGTGCTGGCTACTGCCTTGCTTCCCATGACTTGCTCAGTCTGCTTTCTCATAGGCCTCAGGACCACCAGCCCGAGCATGGCACCACCCTCAACTGGCTGGGCCCTCTCCCATCAATCACAGAAAGATGCCCTATAGCCAATCTTATGAAAACATTTATTTAATTGAGGCTCCCTCCTTCCAGATGACTCTAGCCTATGTCAAGTTGACATAAAACTAACCAGCAGAAGCAGGAAATCAAATAACATTAATTCAGATGGTTTATGAGACATGTTTTCTGGACTCTCCAAAAATATTGGTATTAATAAAAGGGGAAAAACAGAAGTAGCCTTTCAGAATCTAGATTAAAGAAGATTTAAAAAGACAACAAAATGAAACCCCTAGTTCTTGATTGAATCCTGTCAACTCAAACCACTAGAATATTTTGGAGGCAGTTTTAGAACATTGATTTGATGTTATTCTATTCTATTAAAATAGTTATAATATTTGAATATGACAATGCTATATGGCTATGCAAGAGAAGGAGAGGGTCCTCTTATTCTTAGAAGATATTAGGAGTATTTAATTGTCAATTGGTATGATTGAAATTTCATTTCTAATGCTGCAGGCAAATACATGCCTGTGAGTACTACCTATATATGTTTATAAAAGAATACATACATGTAAATTAAGATGTCATCAATTTACATACCAAGAGTATGTTGGTATTTATCAAGGTTATTTTCAATTTGTAATATTTTTCCAAGTAAAAATTTGGGACAAACTATTAACTCCCCCTTCATTTAATATGACCTTCTCATATCCCAATAGCTACCTATATCTCGCTTTCTATGTCCCTAGTATTCTTCACCTCTCTTAACTGAAGAATATTGGAGTTAAAGGGACATGAAATCAAGAAATGCTTTGGGAAGGCTGGTATATCTGACCTTTGCCTCTAGGGATGGAACAAGCTTTTTCCCAGTGAGCACAAAATGGTGGGGGGACTTTCTAGAAATAGGCAATAGCTCAAATGAAGAGTGAGTTCCAGGACAGCCAGGGCTGTTATACAGAGAAACACTGTCTTGGGAAAAAACAAGAACAAAATAATAACAAAACAACACCATCAAAGAAAACCAAAAGTAAATGGTGATAAACACCAGCATGCCCTCTATCTATAAACTGTTAACATTTGGCAACATTTGCATACATGCTTTCTCTTCTAAACACACATAGGACATATACACATGTATATATTTGGCTATAGAATTTGACTATGTCAGGAATAAGCCACACAATTTGCTAACAGATAAAGATACACAGGAGACCCTTCCCAGTTGGACAGTAGCAAGCTGAGAGAACCAGAGTAACACCCTGTGGCATTATTTCTATCTGCTGCGAGTTCTTCCAGTCAGCCGTGAGAAAGGAAAATGGAGAGGGAAGCAGGAACACATTACACGTGAGAGAAAGAGGGCCTGGGGATGTATCTCAGTTGGTCGAGTGCTTGCCTGGTACCCACATATGTAGAAAACAGCATAATGCTGCCCGGAGATAGTTGAGATCTCTGGTGGCTTTCTAGGATGTGCATAGGCTCCCCATAGCCTTTTTTTTCTTGTGGTGTCCTAAGAGAACTTCTGTTTTCCATGGTGAATGTATTAAATTATTGCATCCTTGGTGAAGATACCAGTTCTTAAAGAATTCCTAGTTCCCTTTTGCTTTTGTACTTTTGTGTTGTGCATATGTTCTCCACTCCCCCCCTCTCTCTCTTTCTGTGTGTGTGTGTGTGTGTGTGTGTGTGTGTGTGTTGGGAACAGAATGCAGGACTTGTGCTTGCTAAAATCCTCTAAAATGGAGCTGTATTGTATTGCCCTGCCCTTACAGAATTCCTAAGCCTCAGACCATGAAGGAAAAGGCTTTTCTATGGCATGTGCAGGCCAGAACTAAGCTATTTTCATTTCTCTGGCCTCTTCATATAGATGCACAAATGAGGAAACTTACACAAGGGGAATCAACTTGCTCAAGATCCTCCTTAGTGTGCAGATCGGCAGTTCTCAACCTGTGGGTTACAACCCTTCTGGGGGCCACATATCAGATATTTACATTATGATTCACAAAGGTATCAAATTACAGTTATAAAGTAGCAACGAAATAATCTTGTGGTTGGGGGTTGGTGAGTATAGTGAAGGCCAGGGGAGCTTCTCTGCAGTACACCAATCCTTACCAAGTCAAATCTTCCTTCTACCCCATCTTTCTGGAAGGAAGCATGCATGCTACAGCGCAGAATTATCTTGCTCTTTGCCGCTGAGATTCCGTGTTCTGGACAGTATGGACAGAATCTGTGAGAATCAAAGAGTCTCTGTCCTGAGGCTCTTCTTGGAACCCCCCTCTGGACTTGCCAACACCCAGGGTGGGGAAAGAAACCCTAGCAAAGGGCTGCTGTAACTGCATGTTATGGTGGCCTGGTCACTTCATCTCTTCAGGCCTTGGTGTCCTCAGAGGGCTGTTGTGAGGGTGGTATGCAATCATTGTGATGGAAATCCTAGACAAGTCATCAGGCCTTCTGGTGGAACAGTCCTCTGGGAACATGATAGATGAAAATGGCCTCGTTTCTCCACAACCTCCTGTTTCCTCTCTCTCCAGCCCCAGGGTGGCAGCTGTTTCTCTGGCTCTCGTGAACAAAGAAAATGGATTGTCTGCCACCTCGACGTCACTGGACATAAAAAGAGTTGGTAAACAATGAGCGGAAAAGACCTAAGTGAACAATAGGGATGCTTGGGACACCTGAGACAAGAAATAGCTACTGAAATTACTTTTCCTGACTAAGCCAAGGCTTAGAATTAGTGGGGAAATGGAATCTCTGGATCCCACCACTTAGGTGGCCCAGGACAGATGAACAAAGCCTGCTGTATCAATGTAGGGTTTAGCCAGTTTTCCTGAAACAACTAAGACTAGCTGTTTGCTTATGAGGTGTCTAGGGCGTTCCAGTTGTATTATCTGGGGATTCTGTCCGTTCTTATATCTTTACCTGGTAAAAACCTGACTCCCACAAGAACCACAGTCCTAGAAAAGAGCATGACTAAGAAAATAAGAAAAGTATTCACACTATCCTAGAATATAGAAGGAGAACCAATCGGATATGCTAAACCTGCTTCCTTTGTCCCCATACTTGGAAAGTGAGCTCAGGTCTAGTGGAGCAGAGGTATGAGTGACAGCTCACGGTAGAACGCCACCAAATGCAATCCCAGCACCTTGGGAAGCAAATCCACCCTGGGAGGTGGGGGGGGGACTGCAGAGCTAAAGAACTCTGGGTGCAGTTCTTACACACTTCATCTGGGACAGAGACGAGCCAGGAAGATACTGAGGATTTCAATGTGACTCGCATGGTAACAAGGTAATTTGTCACATCTTCCTAGATGCTGGCAGAAGACATGAAACTCCTGACTTAATTTCCTGAGAGATAAGGGACTCTTTCTCACAGCGATAGCACTGGCCAGAATATAAACATTTTCTTAGGTTAATATCCCTTCTCTCCAAGTCCTGTCCCAGTTACTCAAGGAGGAAATATCTGAACTCACTGGATTTTTTTTTGTACTTATTTGTTTTGTTTTTTCGAGACAGGGTTTCTCTGTGTAGCTGTGGCTGTCCTGGAACTCACTCTATAGACCAGGCTGGCCTCAAACTCAGAGCTTCACCTACCTCTTCCTCCTGAGTACTGAGTATTGAAATCTTTCATGAGGGCTAGTAACTATGCCTGACTTTTTGCTTGTACCACGGGGAAGCTTATTATTATTATTATTTTGGATTTTTTGAGACAAGGTTTCTCCATAGCTTTTTGGTTCCTGTCCTGGAACTAGCTCTTGTAGACCAGACTGGCCTCGAACTCACAGAGATCCACCTGCCTCTGCCTCCCGAGTGCTGGGATTAAAGGCGTGCACCACCACCGCCCGGCCGGAAGCTTATCTTCTAGAACTATTCACACAGACCTGACAAAGTGAACTGGAACAATGTCAACCAGAATGCCCTCTCAGAGGAAGCTCAGAAACACACAAAACCAGCGGAAGATGAGTCTCAAGAGGGCATCATGAGCAAGTTAGTTAATCTCTCGGGTCCTAATTCTTCTTCATCTCTCAAGCTTGTGTCATAATAGTACTCATCTCTGGGATTGTGGAGATGAAATGGATTCATACACATTAAAGTACTAGATAGTCAAAGGATGCTCAACGATCGTTGGTTTTTATCTCCACCCTTACTTTCTTACTACAGTTATAGAAGGTTATTAGCTGATATTGCCCATTGTGTTCTCGTAGTCATTCCCTGTCTCCCAACAAAGAACTCAGTTTATTTTTCACTGTCTGTCCTCACTTATTTGCTCCCTGTCATCTACACCTTGTCAGGCTGGAAGTCTACTTTAATGAATCTGCTAAGTAATGCATCTATCCATCCGTAAGCTAAATGGTTAATACAACACATTGCCCCAGATAGTGGTACTGGATGCAGAGAGCAAAACAGACGAGATCACCACTCTCAACGCTGTTTGCTCTTTCGTTTGTGGGACAAATAAACAAATCCCATGAAATTACTGTCCATCAGGAAAGCAGAACATCGAGAAGAGCACCCCTACTTTACTAATTTGGTATGCACTGTCTCACCAAGCCAAAGGTACTGTCCATATAGGGTCACGTCTCTCACCACTTTTCCTTGATGGAGTCAACCGTCTCTCCTGGGCCTTAACTAGATGAAAGGGCAGTCTAAACTTGTAGGGCAGCTGAGATGTAGCACTGTCCAAGGAGCGGAGTCCTATTTCTTCTTAACACGGGCAGCAACACTGGCGATGGAAACGAAGGTCAAGGAAATAAGGCTTCTGGAATCTGCTAATGTCTTTAAAGAACAGATCCAGGGAGGCTTTAGGAGAGCTTTATTTTTGCCTGTTCTTTCTTTCCTTCTCTTTCTCTCTTCCTCCATTACTTCCTTTGACAGGATCTCACCATGTAGCTCTGGCTGGCCTCAAATATGTAATTCTCCTGCCTTGCCTTAACCTTCCAAGTGTTGAGATCTCAGACCTGTGCTCCCATACCTGGCTTAGCAGAGTCATTCTTTAAGAGAAAGCAACTTTTCAAATAATTTTGTCCTTTTTTTTTTTTTGGTTTTTTCGAGACAGGGTTTCTCTGTGGTTTTGGAGCCTGTCCTGGAACTAGCTCTTGTGGACCAGGCTGGTCTCGAACTCACAGAGATCCGCCTGCCTCTGCCTCCCGAGTGCTGGGATTAAAGGCGTGCGCCACCACCGCCCGGATTGTCCTTTTTTTTTGTTATATTTTTCAGACAGCGTTCTCTGTAGCTTTGGATCCTGTCTTGGAACTCACTCTGTAGACCAGGCTGGCCTCAAACTCAGAGATCCACCTGTCTGTGCCTCCTGAGTGCTGGGATTAAAGGTGTGCACCACCACAGCCCGGCTCGTCTTTCATTCTTAAGAAACATGTACAGTACCCTCATGTTTTTAAAGATAGATTTTATGTAGCCCAGGCTGGCCTTGAACTCACAATTGTTATTCTTCAGCCTCTCATGTGCTTTACAGGCATATGCTACCATGTCTGGCCAGTGTCCTCATTTTTCACAGTGTATTAGCCACACAAAACTTCCTCTCATAAAAACCCAGCCTCGCTCCTGCTAGGAAGGACCATACACTATGAACTGCTAGAATACCCACTCGTCTGTTACCACCCTTCCTCTCCAGTGAAGTTTTCCTTCTCAAGTAAGAGTATAAGAACCTTGAAGGCAAGCTGTGTACCTTCTAAATCCCTTCTGACCTGTGGTCCTCCTTCCCAGCCAAGTTCGTATCTATTCAATGATAAAAAAAAAAAAAAACAACAATCTGTTCCTTAAAAAAACCTGGCTAAGAAAAGAAATGATGCCGTGGAAAGGCACGGTGTTTACCAGCAGAATCTTTTTTTTTCATTATTTATTTATAAAAATTCCCAGACTTCTTTGGTCAGACCTCCTTATGGTAGCAACAGACACCCTTTCCCCTGAGTCATTTGTGAGCCCAGACAGATTAGTTTCCCCGTTTTCACAGATAGAAAGTCGTGTTAAATTGGTCCAATCACATGCTAGTACAGTACTGCTAGGAATAGCCGCAAAGAAACAGTATCCCCAACTCTTGCTTTAATCATTAGCTTGTCTTCTTTCTTGCTCTAATCCCTTTGATCCCGAGTCAGGAAATTTTCCAAGTGTGAGGTCAAAACTTCTTCCACACTTCATCCTGGGAGATGGGCAGGAGGCAGGTGCTGATTGACTTCTAGCAAGGTCTGGGAGAGGGGCGATTACCTTCCAGCTATTGCCATTTTGGGGGTCCAAGGGAAGAAGCTGGCTCCTTAGGGAGATTAGGGACAGAAAGAGCCTTCAAATATGGTGGCACAGGGACCTTTACAGGTAGCAAAAAGGACAAAAGTTATGGCAACTTTGAAAATTAGCCAGCTTACTGAGTCTTACTGTTCATTTGTTGGGATTGGAACTAAGCATTTGGGAAGTCAACGCTTTTTAACTTGATTATAGACCAGGACAGAATCATGGAGAAAGACAGGCTTGGAACATACACTGAATTTGGATGGAGACATATCAGTATACATAGCCAGGTCCAAATTTAACTACCATCATCTACTCAAAATAAAAGAACCTGGCCAGGCATGATGACACAGGTCTTTCTTTAATCTCTCAGCACTCGGAAGGTGAAGACAGGTAAATCTCTAGGATTTCAAGGCCAACCTGGTCTTCAGGCAGCCAGGGCTATAAAGAGAGACCCTGTCTCAAAAAATAAAAATGAAAGAACCTTAAAGTGCTACGGTTACAATAAGTCTTCAGACTTTCATATATTTAAAAACGTGGAAGAAATGCACATAGCAATTTTCTTTACAGTGCTGGGGATGGAACTCGGGGTCACACACATACTATGTCAAAGTTCTGCTACTGAGCTGCACCTCCAGCCCTCATAACAATACATTTTAATTGGCTTTATTTAGAACAGTTCTGAGGCACAGCAAAATGGAGCATAAGTGAAGCTAACACTCCCTACTTACTTCCGGTTCTCCCCCCCCCCCCGCCCCACTACCTATATTCTCCGTCCATCAGAGCAGTGCACTTAGGACAACTGATGAGCCCGCATAGCTATCACCCAAAGCCCATAGTTCACATTTGGATTAACTCTGTGCGGCAAATGTATAATGACTACCTGTCCATCATCACAATGGCATTCACAACAGTTTCATAGTTCTCAAAATCCTCTATAGTCTATGGCTCATTCATTCTTTTTGTTGCTAACTTGGCAGTCACTGACATTTTTATAGTATCTAGTTTTACCTTTTCTACAATATTATACAATTAGAACCATACAGTATGTAACCATATTGTCCAAAAGATACATATTTGTTAGTACAATATTTTTATAATCCATAGTCATAAGTAATATTGTTCAATATAGGACTGCCATCTATATTTCACTGTAAACAATTTTATAGATACCTGAAAGATGATAATATAAATACGCTAGGCTTATAAGAGCACTAAGAAAATAAAAGTATAAAAAATTTTTCAAAATTAAAATGTTGCATTTAAAATCTACTTGATATAAAAATATCAGTAAAAGTATAATACAGAAACAAAAGAAACAGACGTGATACATATAGACAACAGGCAACAGGTGGTCATAAATCCAACTATACCAGTAATGATATTGAAGCTGGGCATGGCAGCACATGCCTGGAATCCCAGCACTTGGGAGGCTAACGCAGGAAAGCTTTACTTCAGGCTTACCTCCAAAATAATGACATAGGTGGTATCAAATGAGCTATCTAACAGGCAGAGTTTTCGAGAATGGATTAAAAGACATATCCAATACATGCTACTTCGAAAACACATTTTAGATTCAAAAATATAAAATATAGGGCTGGAGAGATGGCTCAGTGGTTAAGAGCATTGCCTGCTCTTCCAAAGGTACTGAGTTCAATTCCCGGCAACCACATGGTGGCTCACAACCATCTGTAATGAGGTCTGTTGCCCTCTTCTGGCCTGCAAACATACACACAGACAGAATATTGTATAATATTATACATATTATACAATATATATATATATATATATATATATATATATATATATACATATATAAAGTAAAGAAAGAGGACAGATAAGCAAAAAACAACCATGAGAAATCTGGGCAAACAGAAAAACAGAAAAGGGACATGCTGCTGGGAAGAAGAAAGAGAGGAATGGGAGTGGGGCACAAGAGGGGAAAAGGGATGTTTACGAACAGAATACATTATATATATATGTATAAAATTAGTAAGGAATAAATAAAATAAAATATTTTTTAAGTAAAGAAAGCAGAACAAGGTAGATTTAAGATAAAAATACTGGAACAAGCCAGGTGGTGGTGGCACACTCCTTTAATCCCAGCACTTGGAAGGCAGAGGCAGGCGGATCTCTGTGAGTTCGAGACCAGCCTGGTCTACAAGAGCTAGTTCCAGGACAGGCTTCAAAGCTACAGAGACACCCTGTCTCAAAAAACATATATATATATTTATGTGTGTGTGTGTGTGTGCGTGTGTGTGTGTACGTGTGTGTGTGTTTGAGACATATACTGAACATAAAAGACACACTTTGTAATGAGAAAAATTCAATCCCATTGTAGTATATGGAAACCAAACGAAAAATCCAGAGTCCTAGCCCTCCTCACCCCTCAACAGCTGCTGCTATGAGTGTGGCACTTGGGGCAACGACTCCAGCGCATAGGAGCTGAGGGAGTGGCCAAGACACCTAATGTGGTGCTGGTTGCCAATGACTTCTTTGATGGAAATGTTAACACTACAACCAGGGAGCCACTCAGCCAAACTTGCACTCATCAACTTCATGAAGGTACACAGCATCTCCTTTCGGAATGCCTCCACAAACTCCATTCTGGTGTTGACCACACGTAGCAGTGTGGAGTGGGCCCTTTGGAGCCTCCATCCAAATTATACAACCTGGATGGATGTTGTGGAGAAGCAAGGCTGTCAGACACACACATTTGGGAAAGTAGACTATACTCCAGGTCATCACTCCATCAGTGATTGTGTGGAAACATGGACAAGAGATGTTGCAGTCTGACTCAGACCAGGGGGCAGGCCTATGGTTAATCTTATCTCCAATACAAATAGAAAGCAGTGACCGGAGGGACTGGTAGAATACTTACAAAACGGTCGATTGGCTAAGACAGGATGCAGTTAACTACACTAAACCATTTGTCCTTTGTGTGGGGTTGAATTGACCACACCCTTAGCCTTCTCCATCTCCAGGAGAAAACTTTGGCTCTTCAACATTTCACACAACCTCTTTATTGGCTTGAAAAAGTAGCTTGTGGTGTCATTAAAGTCTCAAAGTGGTTGCCTTTGTCAGAGATGCGCCCTGTGGAATGATTCTTCCTATACAAAAAGATTCACCGGGCTGTTTACCGAAAAGGAAATGAAGAACATTAGAGGTTTTGGGTTATGCTAGGCATACTGAGAAAGATACCATGGTAGCAGAGATTATTTTGGCTCTTCAAGTTTTCTTCTCCGGGAGAACTATTGTTATCTACACAGAGATGGCCGAGGAGCAGCGGCAATTCTATAAAGGGAGTACATACAATGATTGTGCCCATGTTCCACTTTTAATGATGGGACCAAGAATTAAGAGGAACCTACACATACCAAATGTGGTTTCTTTTTTTTTCTTTTTTCTTTTTTTTATTGATAAAAGGAGAATAAAGAAAAGAAAAAAAAAACAAATTTCCACCTCCTCCCAGCCTCCCATTTCCCTCCCCCTCCTCCCACTCTTCTCCCCCTCCTCCCACTCTCCTCCCCCTCCTCCCACCCCTCTCCCCTTCCCCCCACTTTTCTCCCCCTCCATCTCCAGTCCAAAGAGCAGTCAGGGTTCCCTGCCCTGTGGTAAGTCCTAGGTCCTCCCCCCTCCGTCCATATCTAGGAAGGTGAACATCCAAACTGGCTAGGCTCCCACCAAGCCAGCACATTGCGTAGGATCAAAACCGCGTGCCATTGTCCTTGGCGTCTCATCAGCCCTCATTGTTCGCCATGTTCAGAGAGTCCAGTTTTATCCCATGCTTTTTTGGTAACAGTCCAGCTGGCCTTGGTGAGCTCCCAGTAGAAGAATGGATGAAGAAAGTATGGAATATATACACACTAGAGTACTACGCTGCGGTAAAAAACAATGACTTCTCGAATTTTGCATGCAAATGGATGGAAATAGAAAACACTATCCTGAGTGAGGTATCCCAGACCCAAAAAGATGAACATGGAATGTACTCACTCATAATTGGTTTCTAGCCATAAATAGGGGTCACGGAGTCTACATTAGGCGAATCTAAAGAAGCTAAGTAAGAAGGTGAACCCAAGGAAAAACATATAGTTATCCTCTTGGATAAGGGAAGTAGACAAAATTGCCGGGGAGAAAAGTGGGATGTTGGGGGTGGGGTGGGATGGGGGTAAGGGGAGATGGGGAGAGAAAAGGTAGAAGGGAAGGAGGGGGGACTTGGGGAAACAGGAGGATAGGGATAAAGGAAGGTTGGATAGGGGAGCACGGAACCACAATTCTTAGTTAAGGGACCCACTTTAGGGTGGGCAGGAGACTTGACCCTAGAGGGGCTCCCAGGTGCCCAAGCTGAGGTCCCCAGTTAGTTCCTTGGGCAGCTGAGGATAGGGAACCTGAAATGACCCTATCCTAGAGCAATACTGACGAATATCTTGCATATCATCCTAGAACTTTCATCTGGCGATGTATGGAGATAGGGACAGAAACCCACACTGGAGCACTGGACTGAGCTCCCAAGGTCCCAACGAGGAGCAGAAGGAGGGAGAACATGAGCAAAGAAGTCAGGACCACGAGGGGTGCACCCACCCACTGAGACAGTGGACCAAATGTGGTTTCTCTTGGGGACATTTATCCTACTCAGTTTGGTATTTGCTATTATTACTGGGAGTCCTCAGCCTCAGGCCAGGAGTGAATACTTTCCATTGCCACTGCCATCAGAACCATCTACAAATGAACGTACATACCAAAACTTCGGTCTGCCTTGGATTCTGTGTGAATTCCATGGATCCTATGCAAATGTTTCTAGGTACAAGCATTGTTGTGAGTTGGCAGTGGAAGTACATAGCCCACTCTGACGGTGCTCCAGCGGGGCCTCAGCTTCTTGATCTTTCCTCAGATCTGGATGAACTAACAATACTGCTACAGAATTTCCAGGAATCACTTATTCTAAGGACCAGAAGCTTCATTCTATTATAAACTCCCCAGAAGTGTCTTCTTCTGCCCGCCGACACAATAGAGAGCACTTATGATGTGGAAACAAGGTGTAGGACTAAATTATTCAAATGTTATGGCACCTTAGGTGGCGTCAAGAGTGGGCAAAAGAACCAAGTGTGAAAACACAATCTACCAGTGGCTTAAAACTCACTCTTCTCTGGTAGCAGTGAGCGATAATAAAACAGGGTTCTTGAGGTATGTATAAATATGCCGGTGCATCTTAAACAGAAGCAGCATTCGTAATTGCTAATTTTACTATATATATATAGTATAAATTTATATTTATATATATTCTCTACCCTCAGCTCCTTCTCCGGCACCATGTCTGCCTACATGCCAGCACGGCCCACCATGATGGTGATGGACTAAATCTCTGAAACTATAAGTACCCAATTAAATATTTTTTCTTTATAAGAGTTGTCATGATCATGGTGTCTCTTCACAGCAATAGAAATTCTAACTAAGACAATGACATTCCCTGTTTCTTTTATAGCCAGTTTTGTTGGTTGTTAGCCTTGCTTTTTGTTTTGCTCCATGTATGCTTAACTATTCGCTTTGGGGGGGGGAGGGGAATGGGCTGGAGAGATGGCTCAGTGATAAAGAAAATTGCTACTTTCCCAGAGAACATGGGTTCATATCCCAGCACCCACATGGTGACTCACAAGTGTCTGTAATTTAAGTTTCTGTAGATCAATAACCTTTTCTTGCCTCCAAGGCACCATGTAGTGCAAAGACATAAATGCAGGCAAAACAACCGTACTCATAAAATAAATAATAGTAACAAAGAAAAGCATATTTAAAAATACTGAAAATGATACTTTCTTTCAAGTATATCTTTTGATACTGATCTGAAATTTTTATGACAAGTAGAAATTGGCATTTTCTTGTAACATACTTAGAAATCTTTGTTCTGAATAAGTCTTATGAGTTTTTTCAATTAAATATCCTTTAAAATGTAAAAAAACAGTTTAATCCACTCAAAAACCTACTATCAAATATATTTTCATCTAACGAAAAAAAACAACTAAATACATAAGGTAAAATTAGACAATTAAATGGAAAAATAGACAAATCAACCAGTATCTTATTCTTAGGAACAATTAGGATAACTACAGGGAAGATCCACAAGGAAATGGAGGACTTGACCAGTACTAGAAACTGAACTGCTTTACCAGCTACGTGTAGAAAATTTTCTCCTACAGCAACAAAACACACATTCTTCTCAAGTAAATATAAAATGTTCTCTTGAGGTAAGTAAATCATATGCTAGTCTAAAAATTAAGTAGCAATACCCTCGGGGTGTTAGAAATAATATGAAAAAAATTATGTCATTCTGCAAAAACAATGTAATAAAGTTAGAGATGAACGAAAATTTTCAGAAATTCACGAATAAATGAAAATGAATAAACTCACTTAGAGATCTTTGAGTAAATTATAAGAGAAACTAGAGCATAACTTGAGATGAATGAAAATGAAGGCTTGTATATCAAAACTTACAAGATACAGCTGGTGAAAAATGTAGAGAAATTTCTAATTGCAAGCACTTATATGACATGTGAGTGAAAGACCTGTGCCTACCGGGCATAAGGCCCAGGCTCAGTACCCAGTATGCAAAAGAAGAAGAAAAGTGGGGAAGAGGAGAGGGAGGAGGAGGAAAATGAGGGGAAGGAGGAAGAACATATGTTGTGGGCACATGCCTGTAGTACCAGCGCTTGGAAGGCACAGGCAAGATTTCCTTGAGTCCAGGAGTTTGATACTAGCCTGGGCAAAGTGCTCAGACTCTTTTGCACAATAGTCCAGGAGGAATAAAGACTGCAAACTAATAAATTGAGCTTTGTGGTGAGAAAGCTAGAAAAAAAAAAGAGCAGACTAAGCATTAACTAAGCAAGAAGGGAAGAATTCAAATGAGAAGAATGAAATGAATAAACTATGGAATACAAGTAGAGACTATGAGCAAAAGCATAACCTTGTTCTTTGAGGGGATCAATAATCCAAGTAAACATCTACTATGTTGACCAAAAAAATAAAAACAAAAGCTAAAAACCTCAAAAATAAAAAAGCCTCAAAGCACTGAAATCACTTGCTAACTAGATTTATAAAGGAAAGAACTAAATGGTGTTTTTTTTAATTCTTGGAAGGTTTTTATTTACTTATTTTATTTAATTATGCATATGGGTGTTTTGCCTGCATGTAGGTCTGTGCACCACGTGCATGTCTTTGCACCACGTTCATGCAGTGCCCACAGAGGCCAGAAATGGGCAGAGAATCCCCTAGGGCTGGAGATACAGAGGGTTGTGAGAGGAATTGGAGAGTGGGAAAGAATATGGTCAAAATGCATTATATAAAAAAAACTAAACTAAAATGCGTTTGAAATGAAGTGAGAGAGGATATTTCTTTTCTTTCTTTTTTCCCCCCAAAGCAACTTGACCTCTATGCATGATTGTTAGTACAGAATTCCAGTTGAGATCAAATCACAAAACTCTGAAAATAACCTTTCTTTTCTTTAAAAGAGCACTGGCTACTCTTCCAGAGGACTCAGATTCCTAAGTGTCTGTAAATCTTTGGAGGTCTATTTATTTTCATCCTATGTGTGTGGTTTGTTTTGCCTTCATGCATGTCTGTGTACCACGTGCACGAGTGGTACCCATGATTGAGAGAAGCGGGTGTTGGATTCCCCACATGGAAATGGAGTTACGGGCAGTTCTTAATCACACTGGGTGCTGGAAATTGAACTCCGATCCTCTGATGGAGCAGTTAGTGCCTTTAACAGTGGGAGCCATCTCTTCAGCTCTACTACAGGTCTTAAAATGACAGGCTGTCTTCTTTTCATTCCACTACAGTGCTAAATCTGTCATTATATATCAAACCTCCATTTTATAAGAATCTGTTTGGAACCATTCCCTTTTGTTCCTTATGTCCTTCTACTTCTGCCAATATTATACTGTCTTGTTTGCTGTGGCTTTACAATAAGCCTCCTGCCTCGAGCTGAGGAGACGGCTCAGTCAGTAAAATGCCTGTGCACAAGCCTGAGGGCCAGAGTTGGGAATCATGTAAGAAGTCAGGCGAGGTGGTACACATGTGTAATCCTGGTGCTGGCGGTGTGAAAGGAGATAGGGGAATCCCTTAAACTCATTGGTGAGTATGCCTGGCTAACTGGTAAGCCCCATGTTAAGTGAAAGGCCCTGCTTTCACACACATGTATGTACAGTCTCACATACATGTTTGCATGCATACATACATAAACCCATGCATAGATAAATAAAATATTTGTTGAAAAAATAAACCTCATGTTTGGGAAAGGGATCTCATGTTTTATTTTCTGCTTCTTCAGAAATGTCTTTATAAGGCTTGCTTTCATGTATTGCAATACAAGTTTTTTTTTTTGGTTAAAACACCTGTAAGCATTTGTTTAACTATGTTCATAGCAGCATTATTTGTAATGGCCAGAATCTGGAAACAACCTAGATGCTCCTCAACTGAAGAATGGATAAAGAAAGTGTGGCACATATACACATTAGAGTATTACTCAATGGAAAAAAAACAATGACATTTTGAGTTTTGCATGCAAATGGATGGAAATAGAAAACACTATCCTGAGTGAGATAACGCAGAGTCCCCAAAATGAATATGGTATGTACTCACTCATTACTGGATTCTAGCCATAAACAAAGGACATTGAGGCTATAGTTCATGATCCTAGAAAAGCTAAGAAATAAGGTGAACCCAAAGAAAACATATATACATCCATCTCAAAATTGGAAGCAGACAAGATTGCCTGACAAAACTTGGGAGCATGGGGGTGGGGTAGAAGAAAGAGGAGAAGGTGAAGAGGAGAGCTGAGGAGAACTTGAGGGAACATGATAGTCGAGATGGAGGAAGGACAGATATGAGGGCAAGGAAAGAGATATCTTGATTGAGGGAGCCATTATGGGGTTAGCAAGAAACCTGGCTCTAGAAAAATTCCCAGGAATGCACAAGGATGACCCCAGCTAAGACCCTAAGCTATAGAGGAGAGGGTGCTCGAACTGGCCTTGCCACGTAGTCAGACTGATGATTATCTTAAATATCACCATAGAACCTTCATCCAACAACAGATGGAAACAGAGGCAGAGACACACATCGGAGCACTGGACTAAGCTCCCAAGGTCCAGTTGAAGAGTAGAAGGAATGAGAATATGAACAAAGAGGTCAAGACAATGAAGGGTTCATCCACTGAAACAGTTTACCTGAGCTAATAGGAGCTCACCAACTCCAGCTAAACTGGGAAGGAATAAGCATAGGACCAAACTAGTCCCTTTGAATGTGGTTGACAGTTGTATGGCTGGGACAGACTGAGGGGCCACTGGCAGTGGCACTGGGATTTATTTCTATTGCATGTACTGGCTTTTTGGGATCCTATTCTCCTTGGATGTATTCCTTGCATAAAATTAGATATAGTAGGCAGGGTCTTGGACCTTCCACAAAGCCATGTGCCTTACCCTCTCAGGATTAGAAGGGGTGGGGTGGGAGGGTGTGTGGAGAGAATGGGACGAGAGGAGGGAGTGGGAATTTGGACTGGTATTTTTTTTAAATCTAATTTTAAAAAAGATCAAGAAAATAGAAAATAAATAAAAACAAAAAAAATGACAAAGTAGAACTAATAAAATCACTAGCAGTGGCTTTCATTTAATGTGAATTATGAATAACATTCCTCCAAGTTGTGAATGTGAACTTACTTCATATTCGGAATTTAATAGACTAAAACTAAATCTGGAATTTTTGTTTCATTTTTGTTTTGTGGAGCTGAGGATGGAACTCAGGTCATCCATAATGCTGGGTAAACATTCAACCACCAAGATACATCCCAGTCTGAATGTGACCATTTTATGAAAGTATTGTCTGTACATACTCGAGTCCTTGGAGGAGCCCTGGGGAGAGCAGCTTGTTATGGTGAAAACAACAGCGAGAATTAAAATCAATGTTGGAGTTAAAATGGTGAGGCCAGGAACACTTGAGGAAGTAAATAAGACTTGCTGCTGGGCATGAGATAGCCAAGTTGACCATATAACAGGAAGGAAAGGCTCTGGGCAAAAGAGCAAAGCTCTTCTGGGTAAACTCTGCCCAACTCCCAAGTACAGCTTCCTGGGGAGGATGGGTGAGGCATTTGTTGCTTTGAGTATAATTAAGCCTTTGCATATATTCACACATCTAATGTATCTAACAGACTGAATGCATTGTAGCAGACTGAATTGTGGGTAAAGATGATTTCTAAGAAAGCCTCTGCCTATTCCTGGAAGGAGAGTACTCCAGACTGCCTCAAGTGTGGGCAAGGGGAGGAGAAACGGTAGGTTAGTGCTAATGAGTCCTCATATTCGAAGCAGCCCTTTGCATTGCTGCTCTGCGTGGTGCTCCCTCTGGCCTGGAGGGTGTGTTTGCTTTCTGCTTTTCTTGCCTACTGAAATAAACCTTGATTACTCACTTGCTTTACCTGGTCTCCAGCATGAATTCTTCTCCATTAGAAGCTGGAATGCGGAGTGTGCTGCAGTTGGGATTGGAGGGAACGTGAGAATAGGAATTGTTCCCCATCTTTTCCTATTTTGTCCATAGCTAGCCTCCCAGTTCTCTTTGTCACCCCGACACTGCTTTCCAGGCACCTCAAACTCTTCACCATTCTCTTCATGTGACAAGGGCTTTCATGACTCTGAGGCACTCATATGCCATTTTGAATGATTTTTGCTCTGTTTCATACTTACTGTTCCTCCAAATCATTACTCATGATGCTACTTGAATTTCCTCAAGATTCTTTTTTAAAAGATGCATTGATTTTAATTGTATGAGGATGAGTATTTTGCATGCACATATGTGTGTCTGAGGAGGCCAGAAGAGGATGACAAGTGCCCTGGGACAGAAGTTCCTGATGGTTGTGAGCTGCCATGTGGGTGCTGGGAATTGAACCTGGGTCCTCTTGAGAGTAGTCAGTGCTCCTAACCACTCAGCCATCTCTGCAGCCCCTTCTGAAGATTCTGGAAGGCTCAGTTTATCTTTCTGGGGCTTTATCTTCTGGTATTCTGTGTTTTATGTGTGCTACAGGATCAGCATATATTCATTTACAAGTTCACATTCCATGTTAGGGTGAATCTGTCTGGGGTAGAGTAGATGAGTATTTTACCACTAGTAGCTAGCACATACTAATCTACTCCAGGGGCCGGAGAAATGACACAGGGTTAAGAACATGTACTGTACTTCCAGTGGACTTGTATTCAAGTCCCAGCACCATTTGACTCACCAACACTGTTAACTCCACCTGCTTGGGGATCCAACACCTCTGGAATCTTCAGGCACCTGCACTCATGTGACTCATGTGCACGCATCCACACACAGACACATAATTAAATATGATTTTTAATATTGCGACAATAAATGCTCTAGCGGTGAGGTTGATCATTGGGAACAAGATCTGTGGTCTTTAGCACCTATCCCCAGCAAAAAGATGTAAAGCTATTGCAGAAACCTTGAGAATGCTAGGACTTTATAAACACAAGTGAAGGATTGCCCTCACATAGTGTGTCTTTTAGGATTTGGAATACTGTGCATTGCTGCTGCATAGCAATGTCAAGAACTACAAAGAATCTAAGATTTCATTTTACTCCATTTACCAAAGTTAGCAAGTTAGACCAGATGGTTGTTTTGTAAGTTTGTGATATTACATAGATATTTTTTAAAAACAGAGATATTCTCTTAATGTCAGAACAATTATCAAACTTAGAAATGAACACTGATACAATAATATTATTAGATGTGCCAAATTTTTATTTTAAATTAGGTTTCATCAGTGTTGAACTAGTGATATTTGTAACAAAAGAAAAAAAATATGGTCCAGGATTGGATCCAGGACTATACACAGTATTTAATTACTATAACCTTTTAGATTCCTTTAAATCTTTCACAGTTCCTCAATCTCTGTCTGGACGTGACTTTTTCAACAACTAAAGGTCTGCTATTTTTAGAATGTCTCTTAATTTGGGATTTTCTGCTGATTCCCCATTATTGGATTTAGTTTGTGCATCCTGAGCAGGGGTGTAACAGAACTGCCATTCTTTTTCTTTTTAAAGATCAATTTATTTCTTTTTGGTGTACAGATGTTTTCTCTGCAGGTATGTCTGTGAACTGTTTGCATACCCAGTACCCATGGAGGCCAGAAGAGGGAGTTGGAACCCCTGAAATGGGAGCTGCAGATGGCTGAGTCCTCTTGGGGGTACTGGGAACTGAACCTGGGTCCTCTACAAGAATATTAAGTGCTCCATAACTGCTAAGCCACCTTTGTCCTTTGGTTCATAATTTAATCTTTGTTTACTTCCTTAACGTGGCCCCGAACAGGGGACTCTTTCCTTTCACTGTAATGTCATACTCCACATTGCAACAATACACATAACTGAATAAAATAAATATTTTTTTTTGGTTTTTTGAGACAGGATTTCTCTGTAGCTTTGGTGCCTGTCCTGGAACTAGCTCTTGTAGACCAGGCTGGCCTCGAACTCCCAGAGATCCGCCTGCCTCTACCTCCCAAGTGCTGGGATTAAACGTGTGCGCCACCACCGCCCGGCTTGAATAAAAGAAATATTACATGTGTTTATGGATTCTTTGAGAATTATGAAGGTACTTTTTCTCACCCATAATTTCACTTGCTTGTTTCAGCCCCAAACCAATATTATTTTGGTGGTTGCCAAATGGTAATTTTTGAATTTCCTCAATCCTCTTACATTTACTAACTGGCATTTTACCATATGAAAGTGTTTTTTATTTATTTTAGTATGTTTGTGAACATTGTTGTATATTGCTTATAATTTATTACTATGTCCATGCTGTTCATGAATTTGTCATGTATTTGGCCAGTTGGTATCATTTCAGGTCAGCAGCTGTGTCCCTTTGACATTTATCTATCATGTTTTTAGTATCTCCTTAATTTTCCAGCAGTCTAAGGCACATGCTTTGTTCTACCCTGGATTCAGCGATTTCTCCAAGTTTTCTGTCCCTTTACTTACAGATGATTATATAGATATGAAAATACATGCCATATAAATACGTACATCACTACTGGAACTTATTAGTTGTCAGGAAAAGTCACACATATCAAAAGCCATGAATTCACATTGGCTACAATGCTTCAGATCCCAAACAATAAGACTACCTTCCAGCCATCCTCCTTTCTATTTTGTGACACCCTGCTCTCACACCAAGCAACCTCGTGTGTGTTATTCTCAAGTGTATCTACAACAACTTTCAGACCTGTTGAAGTATATCAGTGCATAAAAATATACCTAGTAAGTACTAGTTCTTTGTGTTTAACTTGATGACATTCAGTCAAAATGGTGTGTTAAAACATTTCTTTGTATATTTTCTCTTTATGCATAGTTACCAAAATGATTATGTTATGTATATGAAATGTTGCTAGGTTTACTTCTGCTTATATTCCATTTGCATTTATTTAGTTGAAAAAACACCACTTTGTAATAAGCCCATTTTTAAGCCTTTACACATTTTGTGCAAATATTGCCTAGTATTTTTATTGTATTGCCTTTGTACTGAACGAAACCATAGCATTGATTTACTTTGCTTTTTTCATACCCTGTCCAAACACACTCAACCATACTTTCCCATTGTTTTTTCTTGTGTCTGAGACCTTCTTTCTGAAAGAAATTTCTTTTCTTGAAGTATAACCTTTTCACTTTTTTTCTGTGCTTGCATATATGAAAGTGTATTTGTTCATCAGTTCAAAGTTAACAGACTTACTAGCCCTTTAAGGAAATTCTTGCACTGACCGCTGACTTCCATTCTTGGGGGAGGCTGCTTGTTCATTCCAGATACTCAGTCTTGAAATAATCACATAGAAACTATATTAATTACAATACTCTTTGGCCAATAGCTTAAGTGTATTTCTGGCTAATTCATATCTTAACCCATTTTTATTAATTTGCATATCACCGCATGGCTGTGGCTTACCAGCAAGGTTCTGGCATATCTGTCCCTGGCAGCAGCTACATGGCTTCTTCTCACTCCACCTGCTTTCTCCCAGCATTCAGTTTAGTTTTCCTGCCTAGCTCTATGTTGTTAAGCCACTGGCTGAAACAGATTTATTCATTAACCAATAAAAACAACACATAGACAGAAGGACTTTCTACACTACATTGTTGCTATTGAAAAGTCTCCCAAGAAACTCTTTCTCTTGTAGGGCTTGCATATTTTCTCTCTTACTGCCTTTTAAAAGTTAATTATTATGGACATAATTTTAGTTCACATATTGTGAAAATAATGCAAATATATGCCTTGCCCACTACTGACAACTTCTGAATTGTTGAGGAGCTGCATTCAAAATATAGCTCTCAGGAACAAAGCAAAATCTTTTAGATAGATACATGTACAAATAAAGATAATACTGGTAGAAAGATAAAAAGAGTTTTAGGGGACCCAGAAATAAGGATTATACATTGATTCTGTTTTAATTCATATTAGAAGGCTTTAGAGAGAAGCCTGGATTTGAGCAAGAGTTGAAAAGATTAGTGAAATAATCTGGTAGATGCAACAAATGCCCTGAATTCTGTATCATTGAATGAAAACTAGAGCAGCTGCTAGGGTAGATAGACACAGTGGTGATTCCATATCAGCAAGAAGAATGATGGGGCTATACTGACTTTCAAACTATGGCTGATTGTCCACAAGAAACCCTGTTATAAAGCCTAGGTTTTCTGGTTCATTTTACCTTTTGGTATCAGATCTTCTTTATCTCCAATTTCTCTAACACTTAAGTATTTCTGTTCCTTAGAATTCTGTCCTAAGACTTTCTAATCCTTCAAATTCTCATTGAGTGATCTAATCTACTCCAATGGCATCTTCTACATTTTTTGTCTTTACACTAACTAGATTGCTTCCTTCCAAGCTTCAAATTTTAATACACAGCTTCTCTGTATTACAAACTGCTCAAAACTGTCAGAGCAATGCCGGAAATAATAGTGTGGTAAGGAAGAAAAAAATGTTCCCCAGAAGGAAGAGAATAGTGCTTAAAATGGTAGGAATCAAGTGTTCCCCCTACCCCTGTCATCTAGGTTGTGATAAGAATAAGACTGGGGAATGGGGAGATGGCACTTGTCCCACTTGCAGAGGAGCCACGTTGGGTCCCCAGCACCCAGATGGCGTCTCAGAACTCAACTTGTAGGAAATCCAGCACTCTCTTCTGACTTCTATAGGCACTGGGAACAATGCAAATACATACACACATGCAGGTAAAACACCCAGAAACATGCATACATACATACATGCACACATATATACACAGATATATATGTATGTATATATATACATTCCCCAGTCTTATTCTTATCACAACCTAGATGACAGGGGTAGGGGGAACACTTGATTCCTACCATTTTAAGCACTATTCTCTTCCTTCTGGGGAACATTTTTTCTTCCTTACCACACTATTATTTCCGGCATATATATATATATATATATATATATATATATATATGTTTTTGTGTTTTAACTTGTGACATGACTATTCCCTTCTCTCTAGCTCTGGAGTTTTTGAAAAAAAAATGACCTTCTAGAATCATGTGGAAACACGAGGACTGAGGAAGCAGAGTGGGCTGCAGTTCCCATAAGGCCATGTCCTTATTATGGTGAGTAAACCAACTGTCTCATCATTTCCTGGAAGAATCCATTCAAAAACCTGTCCTTATTTGAACTAATTCAGTTTGTCTTTTCACTGAGTTGAAAATAACAAGCAGCAACTGTTCAAAAACAAGGTCATTTGATAAAGCAAAGCTTGGTACAAACAGTGTAGGATGACGAAAGAAAAGGTCTCAAAATGAAAAATTTGAAAATAAACATTCATAGGGTGCTGACAAAGTTCTTCCGGACCTGGAGAACCTAGAGGACCACACACATGAATGGGGCTCGATGTTCCCAAGAAAGACCTGCGGGGAGCCGAAACCTTCACTTCGTGCTGGACAGAGCTCTACAGAGATAGATGCGAAGAACAGTATGAAGTCTCCTACTGTGAAACTGAGTGCTGAATGCCTCTCCGTGGACACAGAGCACCTCAAAGAAGACTATCAAACTTCCTGCTTCCGGCATTTCAAAAATGACCTCTTTAATCATTAGTTGGCCACCAGACTAAATGGAGGCTTCGGTTATCACATGTGACAAAGAGTATAAACATCACAGAATTGCTTCAGCAAGCCATTACATAAGCAGGAATAATAACAAAATAGTTAGTGATTAAAATATACCCCGGACTTATGAAAGAATCTGATTTCCATGACTGCCATATTACATGCCTTAAAATATCATTTTTAGGAAACAAAGTTGCGACGTACAAAAAACAGCACAGGATGGGTGATATGCTGATGGAGAAAAATAATAAATAAGAGCAGTCCCTGAGAAAGTCCAGACATACTATTTATTATATGAAGTTTATTAGCACTAACATAGAGGAACTCAGATCTACAGAAGTATTATGTGATATCACCAACTAGAGATTATCAGTAAAGAGATAACAATTACACAGTAGAAAATGTGGAGTTGAGCTGACTGGTGGTGGCGTACACCTTTAATCCCAGTACTTGGGAGGAAGAGGCAGGTGGATCTCTGCTCAAGTCCAGCTTGCTCTTGATAGTGAGTTCCACGACAGCAAGGGCTACATAAAAGAGAGGCCTTATCTGTCTCAAAAAAATTAAAATAAAAAAGAAGAAAAGAAAGTGTGGAGGTGAAAAGTAAAATAACCAATGCAAACTAGGCACTGTAGGAACTTGACAGTAGACTCAGCAGGCACAAGAGAGAATTGGTGAACTCAAAGATAAGCTAGTTAATATTGTTAAGCACAATGGATAGAGAGAATAAAACACAGCATAAAGAACAGAGACTCCGAGACCTGCTGGAGATGACCAAGTATACCAACGTAAGCACAATGGGAGGCCAAGAAGGAAAACGGAGAAAACATGGGTAGAAGTGTATTTGAAAGAATGTAAAAGCAAATCCTGAATTTCATTATAGTTGCAGGATAACATGACTCTACACATTCAAGAAATGACACGAGCTCCAAATAGTATAAATTCAGAGTTCCTTGCTTAATTATATCATAACTAAACCACCTAAAGGCAACGAAATTTGCAAGGAGAAAGGAAAAAAACTCAATACATGCAAGGGATATTCACCACATTTAAAAGTTACATTTCTTATGGAATACTATAGAGGCTAGACAGCAGTAAAATGGCTTGTAAGTAAAAATGCTGTCACCTAGGAATTCTGTATCTATGTTGAAAGAGGTGGTACATACCTAAAATTCCAGCTACTTGGAGTCTGAAGCATGACACTCACCAGTTCAAGTCCAGCCTGGGCAACATAGTGAAAGCCTGTTGTAGAAAAGGAACTACAAGCACAGTAAGACTTCCACTGAAATGTAGGAGAAGCTGAGTGTGGTGGCACATGGCTGTGATCCCAGCGTGAGATAGAAGAGTCACAAGATTCAAGCCAGCCTGAGCTAAAGGAAGATATTATCTCAGAGAAAAAAAGGAAAAGGAAATGAAAACATTTCCAGATTAACAAACAGATACATTGCTGGTACACAAGCCTTATAAGAAATGAGAAAATGGGAGAATTCATGCTGAAATGAAAGGACGCTAGTAACTTAGATCCGCATGAAAGAAAAAAAAATTAGCCAGTAACTATGGAAGTAAGCATAAATGGCCATATGCTTGCCCCCTTTGCATTTCCTTCTTTGGGCCACATCTTCAATCCATTGGTGAAGGACAGATGGATCCTCATAGGTTTATCAAGATAGCCGAACACACAACACTCCATATTTGTCAGATGAGACTGACAGTAGTTTATAAAACAAAACAACCGGCAGCCTAAAGGAGAAGGACTGTTTGTACCATGCAAGGCCACAAGAAGATGTCCTTGATAAAGAGCGAACAGCAGGGTTTGTGGGAGAGAGACCTTGTAGGATCACGATTTTTATGTGCCCCTTGGTTCCCATGGAAGGATGTGATTAACTTGTTTGAATAATTTCATGGGCTCTTCAAGGACTGATGCTTCCCACGTAGGGATAAGCAAGAACTGTGCTGAATTTATATATTAAAGATTGGGGGTTGGGTAGGGATTTTCTCTACAGGCGCACAGTGGAGAAGAAAATTTATAGATAATCTATTTTATACCCTTGTGACTTCTCTGGATGTCAAAGAAGTGCTTAATTTTAGGACTTGTGGCAGGAATGACCCCTTGGTGTCATTATACCAATTTAAACTGGTGACAACGGAGACTTGTGGAGGAGTAGAAGCATCTTCCTAGGAAGTGGAGTAGGCAGGTACTTAGGAGTGTGAGCATGGTTGGGTGGGCCTTAAACACCATGAACATTACAGGTGTCGCCCTATATAGCTAATAATGGCATTTGAAGGACCTATATGGCATCGATGTAGGCAATACTTGCCCTCCTATGTATGAATTTAGAGTAATCAGTACCTATGGCAAAAGTGACATTCAGTGGGGTCCATTTGTTACTTTTCAACTGAAGAGTCTCTAAAGAGCCCATTATGTTTTCAATTAAAGCAGCTGCCCACGGGGTGGGAGTTATGCCGAATGCCTTCTTCAAGAGCCTGGTATTTTGTGCTCTGGAAAGCAAATTGGTGCGTTTCCCGCTCTCAGGACTTGAAACTGCAAAAGGAATAAGGATTATCTTGGTAAGTCCATTTACTATGACCTTAGTATATGCAGAAATATGTGTTATATTGGCTTATATTTTGAGTATCTATAAAATAGATTTCAAGAGTCCTTTCTTCCAGAAGACACAACTTTAATGCAACAGTTCCAGAGCTTATACAAGGTCTGTGTAGGATCATTTGTCGGCCAGGGCATCCAGTTGACTGTCTAAAGTGTGACTAATTATGCTAACTCTTTGATATGTCCTTTTCAGAGACTTTCTAGCAAAGAGAAGAATAACAACATTCTATTGAATTCTATACTGTATAATGGTGAGAAGCCATCTACAGTGAATGAATTCCTACCTCACCAAGGGCTTATCAAAAGGCTGGCTCCCTTTAGTACCAGGACATATAGCGAATGATGGAGGAAAAGGAAGTCCAATCTCTCTTGTGTATGGAACTTACTGGAGGTCCCAGATTTAGTGTCATTGTGAAGAAAGGAGGACTCAGTGGCTTGCCTGCAAAGACCACGCACAAATGGCATATTGTATCCTTTAGGAGGTTAAAGCTATCTACACTGAGAGCTTGTTGAAATAGGCATTGGATAAAACATACAATCCAAATCTATAATGACCTAGTCTTTACTGGCTGCTAACTGGATAATGTCATCAATTCCAGTAATGCTGGCTATTGGGCATAAGGCCCTTAATGGACGTGACTTGTATTGAAGTGCAGTTATCTACTGAGGCACTATCTTTTCAGATTGAAGAATATGTAATTTTGGGCCGAGCGGTGGTGGTGCATGCCTTTAATCCCAGCACTCGGGAGACAGAGGCAGGGAGATCTCTGTGAGTTGGAGGCTAGCCTGGTCTACAAGAGCTAGTTCCAGGACAGGTTCCATAGTTACAGAGAAACCCTGTCTTTAAAAACAAACAAACAAACAAAAATAACAGGCCAATCTGGGGTGTTAAGTAGAAATGTGCTTGGAATAGTTGCCCCTTTGCTAGTTAAGGCTTATGTAATACTTTTTCATTATTGAAGGATCTTCCTTGCTATAAGTCACACTGTGCCATATTAATTATTTTAATGAAACGATTGCATCTCATTTAACTGAGCCAAGTTTAAAATGCCAAACATTTAATTTAAATTTATTGCTCAGAATGTCCATGCCAATTTAAAAATGTAAAGGCTTTTCAGCATAATGCGTATGATGACCACGGGGAATTTCAGCCAAATAATGATTCTGGTAGTTGAGTGGAGGCACACCTGTGTTCCTGCTCTACTTAATAAATTCTTTCCTATTATTTACAGCTCATGGGCCTCTAGATACAGCTATAATTTGATTCTCTATATTGATCAATGGGCAGGGCTTTACTAATTGGTGGATTTCGGCAAAGGATGATGTCACTTCAGAATTCATGTAGTAATACAGAGGTCCAAGGGCTAGTCTGCCCCAGTTCATGATTCACTGCATAAATTATCCTAATACATTTGAATGTCCAGTTTTGTCATATTCTGCACCCAAGTTTCCATCTCTCTTTCATGCACCCCTGAAAACTGAGCCCTTTGTTACATTGACAGCATTAGTAATAGGCGGTAGAGAAAGAAACATTTGGCCTACTGTTGTGCCATGGTTCTACTATAGAGTCCTAGTCCTCCACCCCCACCCTGCCTCTCTCTCTCTCTCTCTCTCTCTCTCTCTCTCTCTCTCTCTCTGTCTCTCTCTCGCTCTCTCTCTCTCGCTCTCTCTCTCGCTCTCTCTCTCGCTCTCTCTCTCTCTCTCTCTCTCTCGCTCTCTCTCTCTCGCTCTCTCTCTCGCTCTCTCTCTCGCTCTCTCTCTCTCTCTCTCTCTCTCGCTCTCTCTCTCTCGCTCTCTCTCTCGCTCTCTCTCTCGCTCTCTCTCTCTCTCTCTCTCTCTCTCTCTCGCTCTCTCTCTCTCGCTCTCTCTCTCGCTCTCTCTCTCGCTCTCTCTCTCTCTCTCTCTCTCGCTCTCGCTCTCTCTCGCTCTTTTCTGATTTAAGAGACAAGTTCAGAAAGCACTCCTAACAGACCTGCATTGCTACACATCTGGCATGGAAAGATGTGACTTGTAATTTGTGTGGCAAGCATAAAGGAAGGGAAATGAGCGGGGCTGGACTGGACCAAAGTCCCTTTTCCCTCTTCGCATTTGTGTTTCTCTTTTGTTAGTTAATCTTGAAGTTAGCATACAACGAAACAGGCTTCATTTAAGACCGAAAATGTCTGTTAAAGAAATGATCCAGATGATCTTAACCAGGTGTGAGCCCTACAATCTTCAATATCAGCCACCCAGGCAAGATGTGTTTACTTGTGCAATAGTGCTTCTGCTGTTATGGGGACAGTTAATCACCCTTTGACTAAATTGGAGGCCCACTCTACAGGAGGGAATCCATGTCTGGTATTGTAACCTAGACCGAAACACATGACTGGGGAAGTCCTGGGCCCTATAGGGGAACTTATGACTGCTGTTGAGTTACATTGACACAGCACCAACTTGTCTTCTAAATCCCTGTGTTTATAACCGTAGATAGATGCTGCTCTCAGCCTTGCTCAGAGAAGCTTTTCTTTGCAGTGAATAGCAGTGAATGCAGAGGCTCAGAGACACTGAGTGTACTGAATTTGCAGCCTTAAATAAGACATTTGTAGCCGCCCCTCTAAGACTAGGGGAGCATCATGGAAGAAGAAGCAGGAAGAATGTCAGTTAAGTGAGAAGGGATGTGGAATGCCATCGTCTGGGCATGGCATAGTCATTGCAATCATGAGCTCACAGAAGCTTCAGTTACCTGCACTGTGTATGCGCAAGACTGGTCCCATCAGAAAAAAAAATTCAAGGAAAGGAGTTGGAGACTGGAGGGGTTATTGATAGGCATGGGAAACAGATAAGACATGATGGGGGAGAATAATTAGAATACGTTATATACATGTACGAAACAATCAAAGAACAAATTTAATTATCACATTTTAAAAATGATCCAACTACCTGCTAGCTGCAAGAGACAAGGATTAAGATTAAAACAACATAATTATGTTAAAAATAAAAAGCTCAAACTAGACCATGCAGTCTAATGAAAGGAGAGTTGAAGAACACATACTTCAGACAAAATAGACTTTGAGATAAGAGTTAATTGACACGAAGTGGTACATTTTATAGTTTAAAATGACCTGGAATTCAGAATATATAACCGTAATAAATGCACACCTAGAATGACACCAGATTCCCACACTACCAAGATCTTCTCGTTGTTGCTATGTTTCATAGCTACTATCTCAGCTACAACTGTGATGGGAAAGGAACAATTCAATAGTAACAGGTGAAGACCTCAATACCCTGCTTTAATACAGTTACATAGGAGAAAAAAGGAAAGACGCAATCGGAATGCTAAAAACCTGTTAGTCTATTTAAAGATTGATTTTTATCATTTATTTTGCAGTGTGTGTGTGTGTGTGTGTGTGTGTGTGTGTGTGTGTGTGCTCTGTGCCTGTACAGGCATGGAAGCCAGAAGAAAGAACTGGATTTCTTGAAATCAGAATTACAGGTGTTTGTAGGACATCCATCTTTTTATGTGGGTACTAGGATCTGGACTGGGGTTCTCATGATGGTGTAGCAAGTGTTCTTAACTACTGAGAGATCTCTCCAACCTCTAAACTACCTAGTCTTGACTGAAATCTATATAGATCCTCTTCCTCGTGTATCTCCAGTGTTTAACACATGGGCTGGCACATATCAGGTGTTCATTTGTTCAATGAACATCGATTGATCTATAATATTTCTGGTAATATCCTCAGCATTATGCATACAATAATGAACAAAACCAGTCCCTGACTATGTTCACAGGGAATGAATGAATAAATTCTTTAATAATGAAGTCAGGTGACACTTCCTCTGTACCTTTTGTCCATGAACCTCGTCTCCCTCTTCGCTCAGTAGCCAACACAACATTCTTAAGTATTTGGATTGAAAGAAAATGAAAGAGAGTCTTGACATGCAGCTCAGAGAAGTCTCCAACCTGTGATCCTCTTGCTTCAGTTCTTATGGGTGCTAGAATTATGGGTATGTGCTATTAACCCTGGCTGAAATGATCTTTCAAAATCTGTCTTCCTTATTTCAGTATGAACTCCCGGAGAACAGGATCTGCATTTTCCTTATTTCTAGTCCCTAGAAATATCAAGTGCTCGCCGAGGGTCTGTTCTACTCTAGGTGCAGTGTCTTTTGGCTATGACTCAACATTTCTACACACTCCAGTCCTTCCCAGCCATCTCGATAGCCCTTTTCTGCCACAAACACAACTCAATATGACTAGGGACACTAAGCGAGCTTCTGTTTTTCTTAGATTCCACATTTATTTCATACACAGGGCCCTTGGGTAGTAAATCAGAAGAAGTGTACGAATCTTGAAGCAGTCTCAGTGACCCACAGAACACTGGACTGTTCAGCCTCTGATGTTAGAGAAGGCTATGCTTCCATCCACTTTGACCCTGCCCTACTCTCTTCCTACTGTGGACCGTAGACTTCCTAGCTTCAAGCACTTATTCTGACTCAGACACTGGTCATCATTTGGGGGACACTCTGGAGAGATTCAGTGGAAAAAAAATGCCAACAAGGGAAATAAAGTCCAGCAAAGAAATCGTGACCAATTCAACTGTATTACCTCTTCTATTAGAAAAAAATATCGCACACTACAGACCCACACATCCTGGCGAGGAATGCCTCATGCACTCAGCTTTCATGCAGAATTCATCATTTGAGTGGTAGGAGATGTCAGTCACATGGGCCTGTGCTGAATTTTCTACATATTAAAGAGTGTAATAGTGAGCACAGAGTTTCTGCAAGTCTGTATAATCACCTCTGTGCTGACGACGGAAAAAACAGGGCAAGAAGGGTTAATTAGACCTGAACACTCCCATCATTTTCTGTGAGGAGAGGCAATTTTGTCACTTCACTTAAATCTCGAGGATACTTATGAGGGGAGAGGAGGGAGATGTGCTTGGGCGTGCGTGCACGCACGTTGTGAGGAAGCAGTCAGTGAAAGCCTTGACGCCGCAGTGCGAGAGTGTGTCCAGAATGATGGATCTGAGGGTACTCTGGGAATGGATAATGATGAGGGGGGTGCAAAAAGAGCTGACAAGGAAGACCCTAGGGGTGGGAAGGAGGCTGACAGGAAAGGTCCTTGGAGTGAGGAGGAACTGACAGTCTGACAGTGATGGCCCTATGCAGAGTCATGGCAAGGCCGATGCTGTTTGCTGTATTTCCCGATTCGTTGATCTAGTGTCCTAGTTGGGGCCCCTTTGGTTGAACTAATAATGTACGTGCCTTACTACAATGCCAACACATCAAACGAGTCACCATTAGAACAGGAATATTTTCCTCCAGGCAGCTGCTTGCTGCAATCATTCTGCTGATTAAATTTCATTCTGGAAAGTACTGCACAGACATTAATCAGCTGCCACAGCCACTCCACCCTATAGAGCCCAAGCCTCTCTGACCTTTAAAAATATACCAAACAGTTGCTAGCGCACATCTCCCCAGGGAAGACAGAGCCTCGGGCCAACCCACAGAAGTCTATACTCTCCCACCCCCTTCCTACCAACCTTCCTCTTCACTGGTGACAATAGACACTACGAGAGATCTTTCTGACAGTTGTTTTTAGTGGTCGCTGGCAAGCTTCTTTCTTGATTATAACATCATCTTCCCCATATGTGTGTTTAAAGGCCTGGAAAGATTTTCCCATGACAATGGATCTCCACTGCCTGACATTTTCACCTTAGTAAGAAGTTTTCTTACATTCTCTTAACCAAAAAAATCCAACTGAAACAGTAGGAGACGAAACTAGCTTATTTGAAACAAATAATGAGGAACTTTGACATCATATCATCAGAGAACCCTTCCTTACACCTGTGGGGGAAGACATTATGTAATACTGCATGTTTTTTTTACATCAACCTTGTGAGATAAGGTATGATGAAATATTGCAAACAAAGTTCTACATGGGAGCTGGAGACACGGCCAGTAGTTAAGAGCACTGACTGCTCTTCCAGAGGACCCAAGTTCAATTCCCAGCACCCACATGGCAGCTCACAACTGTCTGTAACTCTAGCTCCGGTGGATCCAACTCCCTCACAAAGACATGCAGATCAAACACTAATGCACATTTTTTAAAAAAAGATCTGCGTGATTCCCATTTTACAGGCATGAAAACAGAGGCTCACATGCTTTGCTGACTCCCATTGGAGGCCTTACCCTTTTTGAGGGTTGGGGGATTATAAAGGAGGTGGGGGAGGGAAAAGGAGGAGAGGACCGAGGGGAAACTGTGGTTGGTACGTAAAATAAACAAGTAATTAATTAATTAAAAAATAAAACAAATTAAAAAAACAGACTCAGAGAGGCATTTGCTGATTTGACCAAATACATACAGATAAAGTGTGGCCTTTTGATCCTATGATTGTCAATACAAATGAACACTAGTAGCTAGACGTTATAAAAAGGCTAAGTTTTGATGGGGGCGTCACCCAATGGCTAAGGAGTTCACCTCCAAGTAGGATATCAAGATAAGAGCCTGTAGCAGCCAAACAGCATGTTTGAAACAATGTGTTTCAGTTTGGCTAAGGGGAGGCAGATAGGAGGTACCAGAAAGCAGCAGGTCTCCTTTACCAGTTCGGATAGCCATATAGGTGCTTCCCTCCTTTCCTGCCAACCAATAGGCAGCAGATAAATGCCTTGTCTGAAATTGGGCCTTCTGCCAGATGCTGGGCTCAACTTGAGGAGCAACAATGTTTCTTCTGTGTTTGTGCTGCCCTGGGTTGGGCTGCCCTTGGTCGTAGGTACCAGCAGCCTCCCTCTGTCGCCTCTCTCCAGACAGTGCTCATTCAAGTTCAGGATATTAATACCAAGATAGGACATTATAACACTGTATCAATAATGTAAGACAGCTCGCTGTTCTTAAAGCACAATGTAATTTAAAATGCAGTGTGTAGTAGACTCCAACTTAATTGGAAAGGATGCCTTGAACTATTCGGGATGCTACAGAACATTTGGCATAGCCATTAAAAACTGTTCTCCAGAGCCCAGGAAACTAATTGCAAATGGTTAGGTAATGCATATCTGATGGAAGGAAGATTTTCCCTTAAATTGATTCTGTGGTGTGCACACAGGCATGTTTAGCACATTGCTTATAGGTATGAAAAACTGGAACTAAATTGAATGCTCAATCATGGAGGGATTTGTTTTTAAACAAACAAACAAAAACCCTATAGAATAATATGCAGCAGCTAAAAATGAGGCAAATTTACAGAAAGTGACATAGAAAAAAGATTCATGAAAAGTGTTGGGTTTCTTTCTTCTTTCTCTCTTTCTCTCTTTCTCCCTTTCTCCCTCTCTCCCCTCTCTCTCTCTCTCTCTTTCTTTCTCTCTCTCTCTCTCTCTCTCTCTCTCTCTCTCTCTCTCTCTCTTTCTTTCTTTCTTTCTTTCTTTCTTTCTTTCTTTTGTTTTTCCAGACAGGATTTCTCTGTGTATCTTTGGCTGTTCTGAAACTAGCTCTGTAGACCAGGCTGGCTACGAACTCACAGAGATCTTCCTGCCTCAGCCTCCGCCTCCACCTCCTGAATGCTGGGATCAAAGGTGTGTGTCACCACTACCCAGCTGGGTTTCTTTAAGTCTGCTATAGAATAATATTTAGTGGTTCAATTTTGGTTTGTTACATTTATAAATATGTGTGAAGCTCTGTACCTATTGTATATGCAGAGGAGAAATAGAAAGGTCTGGTAAGAGACTTTCAATAGAGGTTACCTTTGGCTAGTGAAACTGGGGCAGGGAAGACTCATTTTTAATGCAATTGTATTATTTGAGATGTGCCTGTATATTTTACTTGTATCATTTAAAAGTTTTGTAGGCAGAGACTGCATGTTCATTTTCCAGATGATCAGACCCAAATAATCACACAGAAACTATACTAATTACAATACTGTTTGACCAATAGCTTAGGCGTTTTTCTACCTAGCTCTTATATCTTAAATTAACCCATTTCTAGTCATCTGTGTATCACTACGAGACTGCTGGATTGCAGCAGCGGCGTCTTTCTTTTTCCACAGCTACCTGGTGTCTCTCTGACTCTGCCTACTCTCTCTCTCTCTATTTATGTTCGGGTTTCTCGCCTGGCTTTACTCTGCTAAGCCAATGGCCAAAACACCTTTATTCATCAACCAATAAAAGCAACACAAATACAGAAGGACATCCCACATCAGAGTTTCTGTTAAAGGAAGGCAGCCCTTCCCCCAACACTTCCCTGCTTGTTATAGCAAAAATCTGGGTTCCTTCCAGAGAGGGCGCATTTCACCTCCAATAGGATTTCTTACTGGCTCAGTCCTATTTCTTGTAAACTGTAACTCACGGAAGTCTTAGCAGGGGAATCTTCTCTAGCAAACAGTAGCTGATGGTGTAGCACTCTTGCTATTCTGTCTTGCCCTTAAATTTCTCTTCCCCTTCGCCAGGTTTCTGCACAAATTTCCTTTTGTCTTCACAGTCTGGCCAGTTTTCTACCAAACAGCTCCTTCCAGGCAATCCACAGAGTAGACAGCCCTCTACTGGTGTTATTTCAGGGGCATAAATAGTCGTACCAGGATAAGTGCATGCCCATGCCCACCTGCTAGCACCAACGAGCATTAATCACACCAATGAGCACTACAAATTCCCTTGAAAGAGGTGTCACATTTTCTGAAACTTGTACGAAGGCAAACAAGACTGAAAAAGGTGTGTGTGTGTATGTGTGTGTGTGTATGTGTGTGTGTTCGTGCACATGCATGTGCACTCGCTGGGGAATCAAACAGCACATCCAGGGTGAGTTCAGGCATACCCTGCAAGGCTGAGAATATAATTCACACCCACCAATTTGTTTATCGAACAGAATTGGTTGCTTGGTGCTAATTTCAGTAGGACAATTTCTTATACATTTAAAAATAGAGGAAAACATAAATATAATTGGCCATTTCCCTGCATAGATACAGTTAATGTTGCAAGTGACCTTTGAGTCATTTTCTCTGCGAACAAGTGAAATTTTAAACAAAACTGGAATCATAGCATACACACACATATTAGCCTACCCCTTCCCTCATTGCTATATATGTGTCTGGGCTCTTAAATATTTGAAAACACCATTTTCCTAGCTGTATTACAAATTCACCACGTGCCTATAGCATCACATCCTAAATCACTCCCTTAATTTTGAGTATTTCAGGGTTTTTCCCCCCTCCAATTCTTAGGCTGTAAATAACATTGCCATTGCTGACTTCCACAATAAATCTTCGACCAGATTTCTCTTTTCCTAGCACAGATTCCCAGAAGTGGAATTACTGGGTCGCAGAGAGTAAACATTTTGAAAGCTTCTGTGGAACAGTTTTAACTGGTAGCAAATCTATTGATTCCCAGAAACTACGGAACACAGGCATCCTCTCCAGGCTAAAGCTGAACGAAGCAGTTGGATACACACTTCCCCGCCTGTGACAATGCCACATTTAATTAGGTGTTTAATGATATTTTTATGACAAAAAGGGAAAAGGATGTACTGAGCTCAGTAATTAATTAGAGGAAGGAAACTGGGTAGTTATGGCTTAACTGAATTCTATTGTATGTACTAACCCCACCAACTGCCGCTGCTATCAGGTAAACCAGGGCATTTAAATGATGAGATAACCCGAATGCTCCCTGCAAATCATTCCTGTGCTTTTAAAGCTACTTTCCCCACCATCTATTCTCTTTTCCTGATGAAAGAGTAATAAGCGTGGGGAATTTTTCAGTACAGCTATGCTTCTTTAATAGTGTTTCATGTAAATATTTATTCTACAAAATGTTAATTACATTTACTCCTTGAGTGATCTTACTCTGATTTTAATATCATTATGTTATTATTATTAGAGACAGCTGCATTTATTCTAAAACTCAAGCATTGTCTAGCTATTTTAATATCACACCGTCCTCAGTGTATCCATTGTTTTATGCGCCATTGTTCTCTGTTGCATTTTTGTGCCTTTACATTAGGGAGACGTGAAATTCTGTGGGAAAACAAATACTTTGACCTTACAAAGAAACCATCCCCTTCCTGTTGTAGGAAACAGATTGCTCTTTCTTCAGAACACTCCTATCAAGAATTCAGTGGAATTATGTATCCTTGCATCATTGCGATGCTCAGATTCCAAACTGAGTTGCCTGAAATAAAAATCGTGTTTGTTCTCTTCATTTTCCTAGACCTCTCCTGGTGCTCTTCATCACACGTTAGTGAACAGAACGGAGATGTGGAATTTCCACTCCCAGCCTGGAACAACTCAATATGTATCATAACCTTGGAGGAGGTTTGGTTAGTTGAAGATGTGAATCATTTGTGAGCCATTAAGTAAGTCACAATGATTAATAAAAGATTTACTGTTTGTTAGCTCAAAAGTTTACTTTTAAAAATGAACGTTGAGTCCTCAAAGTGGGTGAGTAAAAGTAAAAAATATTGGCCGAGAAGAATTCTGAAAAAATGACAACCAAGCTGTAGACCCTTCTTTTGCTTGTGATGGGAACTGTGGGGAGCTGGGTCTCTGCTGCTCTGTAGAACTAAGAAGCCAAGGAAAGTTTTAGAATGTCGCCGTTTATTTTAACAAGAAGAAAAACGTAGCTACAAAGTGTTATATTCAACGAGTATTTAAATGCCAGCTCTGTACGAGGTACAGCTAAGTGATTAGTGCAGGAAAACTGAACACTACATATAAAGACTAAGTATGTGCAAAGAGAGCAACAGAGAATATACAAGAGGACCTGGATTCGATTCCCAGCACCCACATGGTGGCTCCCAGCTGTCTGTATCTCCAGTTCCAGGGAATCTGACACCCTCTTCTGGCTTCTTTGGGCATCAGGCAGTCACGGACGTACACTTAGGCAAAACAGTCAAAACATTAAAAATAAAAAATACAATGATGGAAACACGTGAGTGCTTGAAGGATCTAAGACACTTGGGGGCTGTGACCGTGCTGTCTGTCATCTCTGACTGACTTCTGTGTCTGTAGTCTATATCTGTGGTGCCTACTGAATGTGTTTTGCTCATTGGAACCCCAATTTAGCTTCTTGACTATCTCTGTATATTGATGACTCTATCTTGATGTGGCTTCAGCAAAGTATCTCCTTTTCTATGGCAAACCAAAATGGTCCGGGAACTCAGACATTTTCCTATACTTTGCTACCAATGTTTTGGAGGAAATCTGACAGTACATACTTTAAGGTATTTGGGCTTCATGAGTCCTCAGTCCTATACAAATAACTAAGGGCAACTGAGGAAAGCTGGGAGCAGGAGAGGAGGTCCTCCCCAGGGAAGAGCACAATTGGTTGCTTTATGCCAAATGGTCAGCCCTGAAAACATACATACGGGTAACATATAGGTCCGACAGGTTTTATTTAGGCACATATATGTATATGCAAATGCAGATATGCATGCAATAACAATTGTCAAAAAGAGAAGCCATGAATTTGAAGAAGAGATGGGGAGGGGTAAAAACAAGGGATTAGAGGGAGGAAAGGGGAGGGAGAAATATTGTAATTAAAATGCATTTACAAAAATAAAAAAAGTATATAGGTTTGTTGATAAATATCAGAGTTCTGGTAGCATCCTGGAGGATAACAGAGAAAGGGCATCCATGTTGGAAAGGTTAATCTGGTCTGGTCAGTGTGTGTGTGTGTGTGTGTGTGTGTGTGTGTGTGTGTGTGTGTGTGAATGTATCAGTATGTGCACTTTATGTATGGGAATAAAATTCATTCAATAATATATATTTTGGAACTCTTCAATTAATAATTCAATAATTGTAGCTTCTACTAAGTAAAAGTTCATTATGCTATTTACAAGTTTGAAAACTGGAAATCACTAAAATGTCCAGTAAGAGCAAAAGGGTAAGGAAATGATGGCTCACCCACGTCAATATCACATTATGATAAATTGCTTACTGCTATTGGGAAATAGTGATTGATAAACAAAGTTCACTATAAAATAGAAAACAACAATAAACAAAGACAAAACAGTACCACTGTTATCCCTTCGTGCTGTACTTGATGTCCTGGTGCCCAACAAAAGTGACCAGCTGACAATGGGAACCATTCAGGTTTCATGGTTGAAATAAGACCTTCAACTATGGTTCTCTTGAGTAAGGACTCACTTTGTGGTACAGACACTAAGTACCAGTCATTGACCTAAAGTAGTCTGGTAGATCCAATGCCGAACCTCAACTAGGAATGTGTGGACTCCGAGCTGCTCCATTTTTCTGAAGCTCCTCTGTATTTTTGGTCAACAGAAGCCTGAAAACTGGGAAATAAGTGGTAATAATCAGTGTATAGACATAGTAGTGTAGATGTATATACATATAGCATGTGTGAATTAATATGTGTGCATGTATATTTATGATATGAATGTGTATGACCATCCCTTTTAAATATACATGCATAATGTGTGTGTGTGTGTGTGTGTGTAGATATCCTGGTTCAGAATCGCAAATTTGGAGTCTGGAATGTACTACATTAATTTAACTAAGTCAAATTGATCATCAAAATAAGGAGGTGATTGTTTTGAGTATTCCCAGGGTGAATGTGTAAGAAACAGAGCGCCATCTGGCATTTTTCTACTCCAAAGGCTTCTGGGAAGAGTCCTCATTATTGGCTTCAAGAAGATAGAGAGAATTGGGCTGCAGCTCTGTTGGCAAAGTTTCCCGGTGCTGTAAAATAGTTTGCAACCTAGGGCAGCACTATATGCTTGATTAAACTCTCAATGAAAAGGATTTATTTTAAGCTGCTATAATAATTTCTTTTTTTAATCAGAAACTAACCAAGCAATTTTACAGTAGTCTCCATTTGCATGAAATACCTGTTCCTTCATCTAGATGGGTTGTCTATTGGTAAAATTTATTAAGAGTCTATTTATGCATACAGTCTGCACATGTTTGGAAAGGAAGAAAATCGGGATGAATTCCATGAAGAAATTGTCCTTTGCTTTTCAATTGCCCAGTTCATTCTGAATTCAGATAAACTTTCTTTGGATGAGAAAGAAATTTAGATACCTGAAGAAAGGCCCCCACTGAGTCCCCCTACCCACTAGTTCTCACTCTAGCCCCTCTCCTTTTCCGAGATCCAAACAGGTACATCATTTCTGGGAAGGAGACTGCTACTCTTTCATGCCCCGTGACAGCCACTGCTGCTCTCTCTGCTCGGAGTCTCAAAGTCATTTTAACTTGACTGCGTGTTTGCTGTGTTCCAAGGCCCATACCTCCCCCTCCCCAAGAGATAGTATGGAAGACATACATAGAAGTCAAGGCTTTTTTGTTTTTGTTTGTTTGTTTGCTTGTTTGTTTTTCGAGACAGGGTTTCTCTGTAGCTTTGGTGCCTGTCCTGAAACTAGCTCTTGTAGACCAGGCTGGCCTCGAACTCACAGAGATCCGCCTGCCTCTGCCTCCCGAGCGCTAGGATTAAAGGCGTGCACCACCACTGCCTAGCTGAATGCAAGTCTTTTAAACAGCTGGCTCCTCGAGTTCTTTTAGAAATTATGTTCACACATGACTCAGGAATACAGACGCTGCAGAAGGTAAGGCTTTACTCCCCCCACCCCCATTAAGAGTTCCTGTTGGTTTGTGACTCTTTTTATAAATGTCCCATACCATACGCTTTCTGTTTCACTGGATGAGTAGGTGCATCTCTTTCTAAGATGCAAAAGCTTCCTTGAGTCTACTTAAGGCAGCACGCTACAGTAACAAGCTTGTATTTGGCATTTTTCAGCCCCTCTAGCTGTGTGGTTGCTTAGGGGAGACACTCATTGCTAAACAAGGTGGCGGTGAACAGTCTTCCAGCCTGTATAAAAGTCTCTTTTTCTCAAGGCTACTTTCACGGAAGCAAAATAAGCTGATTATGAAGCACTCCTGAGAAATCAGGGCTGGTTGCAGGAGTTCCTCACATTAAACATGAGATATTCAGAGTGGTAGAAGGAAGAGCTAAGTAAATCGGATTGAAAGACAGTCACTGCTACAGTATAAATACAGGTTTTCTTTCTGCCTCCCTGGAGCTCCTGGAGAATGACCTGTACGCCAAGCTTGATTAAGACACCCATCTTTACAAGAGCGGCCATCTTGTGTCTATCTAGGACATGTGCCACAGATCTTTAAACCACGTCTGTAGTGTAGGACAGCTAATAATACTTGACACAGCATTCAACCTGGCCCCTGGGGCGCCCAAGTTCTTTACAAAAGCCTTCCTTTTTAACCTTCAGGAAGAATCTTTTCTTCCTTTGGAAGGTGAGAAAGGGCAAGGGCCTTTGGTTCCATTTCCTGGGTAAGGAAACAATGTCTCAGAGCAGATTAGCAAGGCAGATCTGGAAAGGAACCAAGGACTTCACCCCCATTCCTTCTTCTCAGGACTCTGTGTGGGAGTGCGTGTGTGCGTGTGTGTGTGTGTGTGTGTGTGTGTGTGTGTGTGTGTACACATGCGCTCATAAAGAGGTCTGAGGTTATCTGTCAAGAGTCTTCCTTAATCATTCTCTCCATCTTTTTTTTTTTTTCGAGACAGGATCTCTCACTGGACCTGGGACTGGCCAACAACCCCTGGGATTATGCAGTCTCTGCACCTTCAGGGCTGGGGTCACAAGCAAGTGCTGCTGCACCTGACTTTGAGCTTGGGCTCAGTCCTCAAGCTTGCAGAGCAGACACATTGCCCCATCTCCCCAGCCTGCCTGGAGAATTTCCTACTTGGGTTGAGTTGCAGGAGCAGGGCCTTGTAGGCGCTTTTATAGTAAGAGCCCTCGACTAGAGCTCCCTCTTTGAATCACTTTTCTGTCACTTAGTAGCTGCAAAGTCACAGAGAATTTTTAACTCCTGTTCAGTTACTTCATCTATAAAATAAGCTTACTGATAATCCCTCTGTCTCCTCTTCATGGCTGCTGTGGTCTAAAAAGCCTATCTTGATATAAAACTGTCTTGAACAAAAACGCAAACTGGGATCCTGACATAGTGTCATGTTTTCTTTAGCTGAACCTCCTTCTAGCTCTTAGGGGGCCGTTAGTTCTAGAATTCTCAGTTGTGATGAATAAGGCTGTGTTCTCTGTCTATAACTGCATAATTTTATACACTCTGGTCACATCCCTTCCCAGCCTTCATCATTCTAGACTAAAGAGTACGAATTTGTTTAATCTATCTTCATAAGGCATTCTGCTCCCCCTCCCCCCGTCCCGACTCCGCAACCACCACCATCCTTTTGATTATAGAGTGGCTCTTCTCTGGATCATCTCCAGGTCCATTATGTCATTCTGGAAGCTGTAAGATCAGACCTGCATAAGTGTGTGTGTGTGTGTGTGTGTGTGTGTGTGTGTGTGTGCGTGTGTCTGCCTGTCTGTCTGTGTCTGTCTGTCTGTGTCCCTGTATGCGTTCTCCAGTTCTGAACCTCTGACTCTGCCCTCTTCCCCAATTATAAATCTTGTAAAAGGTTTACTGCCCAAGCAAGACCCTCTCTTTAAACTGCAGAGGACAGTTGGCCCCAGGCTGAAGCCTTCTTTTTTCTCTGCGCAGCTTTGGCCCCAAGGGGCGAAACCGTCTCCCTGTCTGGCTTGGGAGGCTGGGAGGTGGATAACTAGGATGGGGAGGCCGAAGGGGGGGTCTTGCGCAAGCGCACGCTGCTGCAAGGACGCCAATGCTGCTGCCTCTTGGAGCATAGGGAGGCAGAAGAGGAGGGAGGGAGAGGAGGGGAAGGGAGGGGGAGGCGGCACTTGGGCTGCAGCTCTCAACCCGAGGCTGTCAGTCTCTCTCAGCGCTCTGAAAGACCAAGAGAGGCGGCGGCGGAGTAGGATGCTCCGCGGAGCGCCCTGAGTCAGGGGCTCTAGAAGGAGCTTCGGGGACCGGGGCAACTGGACAGCTTTCATCATGCATCAGTCCCTGACTCAGCAACGGTCCAGCGACATGTCCCTGCCCGATTCCATGGGTAAGTCTAGCCGCTAGTCCTGTCCTCAGGGCAGCGATAGCAAGGGGATAAGTGCGTTGTCCTCCGGACAGCTGGCTCCTGGCTGCCCCAGAGCCAGAGAGAGGGCAGCTGGGTTGGGGGTCCTCAAACTCGAGTGTCTGGGAGGTGGAGACAGGAGCCCCAAGGGAGCGGCCCAGCTGTGATAAGGGTGACGCGCTGAGACTGGAGCGCCAAGCTAGGGTCGGAGTAGCCCTACCTAGCCCGGAGTGCGAGTGTGTGCGTGTTTGTGTGCGTGTGTACAGACTTGCAGCCAGTGGTAAATTCCAGCTGTTTGCGCATCAAAACACTTCCTTCAACCTGCGACTTCGCTTTCGATTCAACTCTCCTTCTTTGCAAAGTCCTCATCACTTCTGAGATCACGACTAATGAAAATTAGACTAAGCAGGGTCTTCACCACCCCCTCAACTCTCTAGGTGCTATTCTGAAATTCAGACCTGCAATGGTGGGGGGGGGCTAATTTACAATTCGCAGACGGGGGTGGGGGCTGCAACCCCGGGGACTGGGGATGGGGGAAGAAAAAGAAGGATGCTGGCGGGACGGGAATTCCTAAAGAATCACTGAAGACAGCCTAGCCCTGACATACGCAACAGAAAGATCAACAGTCCTTGAATATGCTTATTCTTCTGCTCCAGATACACAGAATGTGTGTGAGTGTGTGAGTGTGAGTGTGTGTGCGGGGGGGGGGAGGTAAAGAACACAAGAAAAGAAGATCCAGCGAGAGCCCGCGCATCTTCTGAAGTCGCGCTTTTCCTCTTCAGAGGAATGAAGGGGGAGGGGCACCTTTCAACCTTTTTTAAAAATTAGGGGATTGCTACCGTCTTGCATCAACTTGGTGACTCTTTGAGGGAGCTATTCGGTAGCTACAAACGAATTAAAAAACAAAAACAAAAACAGTTTCCTTTAGCTGTTAGGCACCTTCCCAAGCCCTGTGATTTCGCCGTGAGGAGAAATTAATTTAGAGCCTGAGAAAGCGGGAGGGGATTGTTGAGCCATGATTCCACCTAATCTTAAAATTTGCCTTTGATACACTTTAGCAAAATTCATTTCACCTTTTCTATCACACTTCACAGTCTGCAAAACTCCTCTGTCCCGAATTTCTGCCATTCAGTCTTCTCCGATGAATTTGCTGGAACATCCACAGGGGAGGGGCCGGGAGAAGATTGAGCCCAGTGTGAGCTCTCTGCTGCCTGCAAAAGACTCAGTCGCAACAAATTTCGTTCAAGGAAGGGGCCTCTGAAAGTATTATCACCTGGATGGTGAAAATATTCTTATCTCCAGTGTTTTGGCATGTTTACTATGCGACTTGTGCTTTTCATTTTTAAGGTCGTAGTTATTTGGAACTGGGTACAAAATGAGACCAAGGACTGGGGTCCAAATCCAGAGCCCAGTAGTACCAGATTCTCCAGTACCCCCGCCCCCCACCCCACCCCACGCACACACAGACACACAGAACACTAAACGCACTCCTTGCCTTGACCAGCTGTGGCGCTAACATAGCCCAGGCTCCCAGACATCAAGCCACAGCGCTAAAGAGAGCTGGACGCCAGAGGGCGAGGGTTCCGCAGCACCCTTTCTAACTGCGTGCAACAACCACCTGCAAACCAGTCCTCCCCACCCAGAGCCGTGTGGCTGCGGGGACTGAGGCCAAGGGTTCAAAGGCTTGCTACTTGACACCGCTCTGTGGGTTTCAGAACAAGATGAAGAGAATTCTTTCATTTATTCCCGGGGGGCCCCCCAGTCGGTCTTGTATTTCTATAAAGATCTGCGCAACAAGAAGCTAAGTGGGTTTGCCCAGCTCAGGTTCGCCACTGCAGGGAAAGGAATCATAGATCTCACATAGATAAGGTACTATCGCCGTGAATCGTGTTTTGGTAATAATCCACAGGCCAAAGTCACTAGAAAATTCTTGAGTAGAGTGATAACTCTAGGCTCCCACAATTTGGACAGCGGAGTCTCCTTGGAGTTCCCTTGCGCTGATCCCCCAGCCCAGGCCTGAATCAGCATCTAGGATACTCCCACTTAACCAAGCTCTGGCAAAGCCACCTTCTTCTGCCAACGGAAGGAGAGGTGGTGGGTTTGTGTTTCTGCCTTAAAGGGCAGCATTTCTGAGAAGATTCCTTTTACAGGGAAGACACAGCTGCAATAAACAAACAAATAGACAAATAAATAAATAAAATGTAACACACACACCACACTACACACGACAGAACACACACACACACACACACACACACACACACACACACACACACACACACCCCTGCACCAAGGTGCCTGCACTACTTTTGCTGGTTGCCTCGGAATCAGCCGTTAGTCCAAGGCTGGGAAGGAGGCAGGCACTTGGGAATTATGAAGAGAGTAATTTAGCTGCTGCGCCCCTCCATCTTCTCCCAGTAAACCCCTCCTCCACTTTGGCAACAGCGCCCTCAGGCGCTAATGCACCAATACTACACCAGGGCATTCTCTCCACCCCCAACAACACATTGTAATTTACTGAGCCATCTTTGATTTCTCCATGTCCTGAATAATTTACTAAAGAGGCGAGGGTAGTAGATCTCAGAGCCTTTAGGTACATGTTTGGGAGACTGGCCTTAAGGTTCATGTGTGGGCAGCCACCTGTTTCCAGGGATGCTCAAGTTGGGGACTTCTGAGATCCACTCTGCGGCAAAAGCTGACTCAGGTAAGCAAATGCTAATCCACCCGAACATTCCAGTCTGAAAAGTACCCTGTCACCAGCTCCTCAGTGCACAGAGCAGGATACGAAGCATCTCTACTACATTTCAATAAAGATTACATGACCTCTTTTAGGAGGGGGCGATCAACCAATACGTACAAGGTAAAGCACTAGTGTAAGAGGCAGGATCCTATAAGGCAGTATCCTATTTTAGAGTAACTCACAGCTTGGCTCCTGTGATACACCATCCTGGAACTGGTGGCCATCATACGAGTTGTAGAAGAAACCTGCTGTCACAATCTAAATACTCACTAAGTCCTTTAGGGCATTAGAAACTGAGTTAATGGGTGATCAAAGTGGGGGGCTTGATTAAGATAATTTTTTTTTTGGTGGAAGGAGCTTTAAGCTTGCTTCAAATGAAGAGAGGATTCAGATACAAATACAGATCCGGGGGAGGGGCCTTGATTAGAGGGACCAGAGGAGAAAGAATCTGATGCTGTCTGGAAGGGGGAGGCCAGCAAATGAGTGGGTGCCTCTAGAGCTACATCCTGGTCCTCCGGTATCTGGGGTGAAGGTGGGGCACTGCAGAGAGGAAGGGCTGCAGTAGCTCTGCTGGGGGGGGGGCAGGAAGTGCCAATAAGGAGATTTTGGCCTCTCACTGCTATTGGTTGCAATAGTTGTTGAAACAGAACTGCCTATACTATACTAAGTACCAAGTAGACGGGGTGGTGAGGCTCTGTGGTTTTGACACTAGTTAGCCATAAAGCTTTCAATTCTGGGGAGCCCACAAAGTGTACCCTATTTCAAAAAGTGAATTCTATGAGCATGACCAAATTGATTTGCACAACCTCTCCCCAGACGTTTTCTCTAGGAGGAAAACAATTGTGGGATGTCATTACTTGTTTATTTAGTAACTGCTGGCTACTTATTTATTGTGTATCTGACACAGCAAAAGGCATTCTTTACAGCCTTCGAGGTTATTTTAAGTAGCTCATGGTCTGAGCTTTTTATATGCTAATTTTTTATTTTTTAGAGACAGGGTTTCTCTGTGTAACAGCCCTGGCTGTCCTGGAACTCCCTCTGTAGAACGGGCTGGGCTGGCCTTGAGCTCACGGAGACCGGCCTGCCTCTGCCTCCCAAGTGCTGGGATTAAAGGCCTGTCCCCCCACCACCCGGCTTTATATGTTAATTTAGTAAACAAAACCTAAATAAGATGGTCCTATATTTACAGAAACATCTAAGGCCAGCCCCAAATTGTACCTTAGTAAAAACAGGGTCCTCCCGCCTTCTAAAATACAGCAACAGGCAGGCAAATGGCGTAAGTACATACAATTCCTGCCTTTTAGGATCTCTGGCCACACTTTCCAAGTACCTTAAGGCTTGTCTTGCTAAAAGTAGAAATGGACTTTATTAAGTCAAATTAAAACCACAGGTAAATGGGGGGGGGTGTCTTCATTTCAAAAGAATTTACCCAGAAATTCTTAAAAATAGTCACTTCTCCAAGTGCAATTAAAATCATTTGATTTTATGTAGTTAAGGTCTTCAGAATGTTAAATAAAAACTGACTGACAGACTAGAGACTAGGTAGTCAATCTAGTGCCCTAAGAGTTGTTTGAGCAGTGTGATCTCAAACCAATCTTAGTCGGACCCCTGTAGGGTGGTAGGATCTTTGGGTTTTTTTTCAACAGATGAAATTTCATTTCAGATTCTAAAGCAAAAGGAAAAAGAAAAGATTTCCAAATGACACCATGTGGTTTGCTGAGTCACTTTTCTGACCTGGCTCCTAGCTTTTAAGAGTTAGAGTGATATTTGCAAAGAAGACTCCAGGGCTGTGGATGAGCTTAAAGGTCGTTTGGTAGGAACGAGCCGGTCAGCGAGACAACAAATTAGAGAGACCACACCAGCCACACTTGCTCTTCCGATTTAGTCTCTAAGGTTACACAGTCCCTGTCTGTGTAAGATGCTCTCTGCGTCTTCCAGGGCAGAGAAAGGCTCGAGTTCATATGTGCATGGCAAACACGAAAGCAAGAAAAGAATGGGAGGTTGTATTAGTGAATTCGTGTTAGAGCCCCACAGTGGAAGCCTGGGATATTCACCTAGTATCTATCATGAAATAAAATTAGGAACCCGGGTTTACAGACTCCCTTGGGTGCTCTGGAGTCAACAAGAAGGATAAGGAACCTGCAGGTAGATGAAAGAAATAAATCCTGTCCACTCCCCCACTACCCCTCTACTGTTTCCTTCCCAGAACCAGGCAGTCCACATGGCCAGCCTTTGTTCATTAGTTTACCAACAGCATTCAGGTTGTCCTTTGCATCCCTGATGGCTACGGCAGACAAAGGATCCTGCTGTCACAGGTGTCTAGGGGCTTTTCGGTTTTTCTGCTTGGGGGCTGGCTTTCCACTTCACCGCAGAGTGAGCTCCTTTACAACCCCCGTTGCCTCTGAGACTGGAGCTTCACAGTAGGTTAGGGGCCTGTACCAGCTCAAACCGCGCCTCCATTTTGATGTAAAAAGGTCTTAGAATAGTATTGTCTTAGCTGGGTACCTGATGAGTCACGTCCCTTAGTTTCAAGGATGATGTCAGGGGAGACCGTCAGCCCCTCCCGCCTCCCTCCGAGCCTTCGGTGGAGAGCACACTGGGAAAGACCCAGGGTGGCATTTTTACGTTACTCTTCTACGTGGAAAGGTAGCTTCAGCAGGCTGCTGGAACAGCCCTAGTTCCTGTTCACTCTTAGCTCTAACTACCAACAAGCCTCTCTCAAAGGATTTTCACCTCCCTTCCCTTCCTCTTTTTCTTCCCTCTCCTCCCAGTAGTGCAGTCTGGGCAGCTTCTCTGCCCCATAATTTGCAGAGGCTGCAGAGAGGCCTCTCAGAATGTCGGGTCTTATGAACAGACAGAAACCAAAGGTTCTCATCAGGGCCACTCAGGATATTTAAAGACCGATCATACAGCTCCCCACTGCTTCTTAGAGCCCTGTCTTCCTTAGGGCTTCAAGAGAGCTGGGTCCTAATAGTGTTGCCCATTTGGTTATTTTTTTCCCCTGAGAGCTCCTAGGTGGTTAATTCTCCCGCAGTATTTCCTATTGAGGAGGCCTTCCTTGCGCCAGAGAAATGCCTGCATGATATAAGGCAGGGCTTGGTTCCTAGCATACACAGTACTTGGTTCCTAAAAACATTTTAAATTGAAAAGTGAGCCTAGATACCATTTCTCTATCTGACTTAATAAGCTTGGTTTTGAAAAAAAAATATTGGTTGGTGCTATCATGTGTGATAAGCCCTGAGCAGGAAGGAGCATGGGCTTCATGCCATTTGAATTTATGTCAGCCTTGCATAAGCGTAAGTGTGTATAAGTTATAATCCTTCTTAGCTACCTCCCCTGATACAAATCTTTGTGGACTAATAGCCTTCAAACATTTACTTTATTAAGCACATTTGTTATGTGACAAATCTGGCCAACACACCATTTTTAAGTTTATGCATGAGGCAACAAATGTCAGAAATAAATGAAAAATAAAATGCCAGTACCTGGCTCAGTTCTGATATTTACCCTAAAAATTAAATTTCATATCTCTAGCTTCTAAGAAAAAAATGTTCTTCGTTACCTGGTGCCTTTAGAATAGTTTCCTTTAAAACCCTCATACAAACACTTGTCGTTCATCATATGCCTTTATAATCTGCCCTAAAAAACACTCCACTAAGTGGTACGACACATCTTTTATAGAATGTCAAAAACACAAAATGGTTTTGCTGTTATATAACTGCTGAGTTTTCTCCTCTTGTTTGTTTTCAAAGAAGCACAATGTTTTTATGAGGAAAGTGGCGCCCGGCGACTGCAAAACGGAAGGTTCCCTTCTTTCTCTGCAGTTCACTCCCTAGAGATACCCCAGTTAGCAACAGGGGGAGGAAAGAAGAAGCTTACTAGTCCATTTTCTCTGCTTTTCTCAGATGAACTGAGCAATTTCAATGTCTCTCGGTTCTTACAGGGGCCTTCAATAGGAGGAAGCGGAACTCCATCTATGTTACTGTGACTCTGCTTATTGTGTCCATGTTAATTCTCACGGTGGGCCTCGCTGCAACGACCAGGACCCAGAATGTGACTGTGGGAGGTTACTACCCAGGAGTTATTGTAAGTACAGAGAGCAGAGGTCAGTCTCTGTCATTTGCTGGCTACAGAGTTAAAGACTCTCCTGGGCTAGTTTTCAATTGCCTTTGAGTTTTTAGCATTTGCTCCGATTCCCTCGCTCTGTTTCTTTGTAACTATACAGAGAGGTGACTCTCCTTAGGAAAAACACAGGACTGAAAGAGACTTGGAAGAGTCCCAGTGTCTTCCTTAACTAAGATTGAGATCCTAAACATGTCATCTTATTGTCTAGGGTGTTGGTTTTCTGATTGAAGACATGGTCCTTTTTAGCAGCATCCATTTTAGCTAAGTGCTCGCCTTTGAGTTGTTTTCCTGTGTGTGATAGAGGCCACCTGATCTTCCCTTGAGTCTGAGAACACCAACATCTCCACTTTTCCTGGCCAAGAGCCCTCATTCACTTGCAAAGTGGTCCTCCCAGGAAAGGGTGTGGAAGACATATTTTTAATATGTGCATATTTATTCATTTGTAAATCACATACACACTCACAAAATGTATGTAAAATGGAAATTCAAACTTTAGATGAAAATGAAACTCCAATTTTAGTATCGTTTTATACAAACACTAAAATGTTACAGGATGTTATGTACGTTGTGTGAAGTTCAAAGGGAATACCTACAAGCCCATATTTCAAGTGGCCCATGAGCTATTTGTGAATATTTTTGGCTGGATTCTTATCAGGCATGTTTAAGTTGTCATCAGAGCCACTGGTCTTTAAAAAATTCTTTAAAATATGGCTCTTACAATGTGTCTGATTTTAAAACGTGTACAGGAGGTAGAATAGCAATTCTGCCATTTTTCACTGGTCATTTGTTATTAGGATCAACTTCAATTTGTAATTCCCCAATAGGATTTCCAAATCTCTCGTCCATTTTGTTAGTCCTCACTTGGTTAAAAGTTGATAATCTAATCTTATCATACATAAAATGGCCTACCATTAACAATTCACTACTTGGAATTTGCCCTCTTTGCAAAGGATGGCACCCGTGATCTGGTCTTCCTAATGATAGAGAAAAGCCAGTCACAGTCCATTTATGGAACATTGTCATAACGTCTGTTTTCTTACTTCTGATAAACAGTAAATAAGAATCAAAGTTCTTAGTCCAATGGATTGTTTGCCCTCCCCTGCAGTGTGTGCAATCCATTTTCTCAATGGTGGAATTTGCTACATAAAAATAATCTCATTTACCAGCTTGGTAACATAATGAGACTCTGTCAAAACAAAAACCCCTTCTATGAATAATACTGTTGAACCCCAAATCTTCAGTCTAGAGATCGAATCTTATTTTATTTTTAGATATATTTATTCATTATGTATATATACAATGGTCTGCCTGCATGTGTCTCTGCAGACAGAAGTTGGCACCAGATCTTATTACCGGTGGTTGTGAGCCACCACATGGTTGCTGGGAATTGAACTCAAGACCTCTGGAAGAACAGTCAATGGTCTTAACCACTGAGCCGACTCTCCAGACCCCTGAATCTTATTTTAATATCAATGAAATGATTCCTGAATTGTAATTGTAAGAGAGTAGGAAGATGTTAAAAATGGTTCATGTTTTTTTTTAAACAAAAATTTAAACAGCAAAGAAATCAGACACGATGTTAGGTCTCAGTCTGTATTTCTCACTCTCTCACTCAGAAGAGAAGAGGTTAAGGATGACGCCTTTAACAAGCGTCACTGTGAGTGACCAGCTTGGAGCCTGTTGCCTAGGTCACCAATTCCCTTCCACACTCTCACTCCTCAAGAGCCTTTTGAAAAACTGGGCTTGACGTTGGGTCTGACGTAAGCTGAACCTCCTTCAAGCCTAATGGAAGTTCTGTAGTTTGGGGGGGAAGGTAGGGCTCCCCCAGCTTAGGGCAGGTGTCTCACAGACCCCGGTTGGTACCCAGTGCCCTTTGTTAAACATGTGATGCGAGAACTCACCCTGTCCACTTCCTGTGGTGAGACAAGAAAATCAGCTGTCAGCAGAATTGGGTTTTATTTTTAAAAGCAAGCAAAGGGGAGGGGAAGAAAGAGAGAGCATTTTGGTGGCTTGGAAAGGAATTTACAGGGTCTTTGTGACTTTGTGTGCTTCAGGTTGCTGCATTAGTGAAATCTCTCCAACAGAAGAGCAAATGCACAAGCCAGGATCCAGAGTAGCTGCGGGAGAAGGGAGGGTACTTTTCATGTTAGTGCAAACCTTCTCTGTAGAATATCTGACTGTGGGAGGCTAGGTTGGAATACATTAACAAAGGAATAAGGACTCGTGATTGCTGTTATTCAAGTACTTGATGTTCAGCTAGCACTGGTAATTGAAGCAGCGGGGGCATTTCCCCTTCTCCCCCCCCTCCCCAAGCCGTGTGTGTATGTGTTTCACTAAAAGTAAACTTAATCAGAGATAATGTTGCATCCCTGTCCCCCCACGCTGGTTTAACTTTACAAATTTGCTCTCTGAATGTTTGTGGATCATTTCTTTAAAATGGGTTTTAATTATACAGAGTGAAGCAGAAACGATAGCAGATAGAACAGTCAAAAAAAATCCATTTACGTTTATAGGTCAGACAGTGTTATAGCAAATACAATTAGGACTCCTACCTCTGCAGCAGTAAATGCCTGAGAACCCAGATTTGCCCCGGAACGAAGGGCTTCACTAATTGAATAGTTTGGGTTATTAGGGAGAAACGGTGACTTCCCCACCCAGGTATGAGCATGAACCTTGTGCTGAGTCTGTGAAAAATGCAGATCTCTCCTCCATATCCCCAGAGACTTTGATTCTGGTGGACTCTATGAATGTGATTTCTTTTCATAAGCTAATCTTTGACCGAAAAAGTAATACAAGCTAAATATACATTTTACTAGTCACCCCAGAGGCCAGATGGGAGATAAAACACACTTAACAGTAAAACCAGAGAGAGTACAAATCAGACAGAGTATTTGGAGATTCTGCACTGTCAAATTGGTCATTTTGAATATAAATTATAGTTGCATGGATCTGTGAAAACATTTCAAGTTATCCTGAGCTCAACTATTTTGTTCTCAAGTCCGACTAAATGTGTTAGCAATGCATGAGCATTTGAATGTTCAAAACATAAATTACGGATAAAATACCCGATTACAAGAAAATGGTCACACATTTCACTTAAATACTAAGACCTGCATTTCAAATGCAGTGAGGTGTTTAATATGCAGTGAGGCATATTATAATAGCATGCTAGCTAGTCTACCTGAGTTATAATGTAATGTTGTCATTCTAAGGTACACACGCACACATGCCTCTTTAAGGATGAGCTAACCTGTACAGGCTGAAATGTAAGGTTTTGAACCATTTGGACTGATAAAGACAAAGTGGCTTATGATTTTTTTTATTATCCTCCAATGTTTGAGGCATCTTCCATTCCTTTTTATTTTGAAAGCCTAAAAACTATCCACGACCCTTGGTTATTGAATCAAGCTGAAAAAGGCTGGGGCAAGGAGGAAGGTTGCTCCATTCATTCTTCTAAATCTTTTCTTGCCAGGAGAAGGAAGTCTGTAAATGTGTTTCCCAAGCAACCCACAAGATGGAGTTGGCCCCTTGATCAGCAAGGAAAACCTTTCTGGCTTTCTAGTCTCAGGGTTATTGTCCTGTAAGGCCCCGTGTTTTCTTTCAGCACAGAAACATGGGAGCTTCAATCCATTTCCTGGAGAGGGCTAGTTGATTGAAAACCATATTGAGTCACAGTGGGATATCAGCAGACAGGGACAATAGGAACATTCAATAGTGTAGAAGCCTTCTCCTAGCTGCATGACTTTCTTTACCTGCACACATAAGGACTCTGTAAAGAAATGTAAGGACATTGATGTCCAATGGTATTTTGAGTACTTAGGAAACAATCAGGAGCCCTGGAGAGATGGGTTTTGTGATTGCTGTAAATTAAACAGACATTGTTCTAAAACAATTTCTAAACTTCCCGAGTGCATTTTAAGGATATAATTTAAATCCTGATGTGTTGAACAAACTTGTTCAATGCCACAAGTGTCTAACTTCCATTGTCTTCTTGTTGGCCTGGTGGTATGCCATGCAGAGCTCTCTGAAGAAGCCCTCAGTCTGGCCTCCTGCTGCTTCTGCTTTTCACAGCATCGCCTGCTTATAATTTGAGCTTTTCTGCCTCCTAACTGCCACTTACATAGTTTTCCGAATGTTCTCTCTATTGTCTCTACTAAATTCTGTCTATTATTCTACATAACAGGAACATTCTTAAGCTACTGAGGTTTACAGTGTTACCTATTATCTTTGAACTCTCTTCTATTGAAGCCTCTTATTCCCGCTTCCCAGAAAAGACTCTTATCTTATTTTGTGTTCTCTGTTGGACAATATCCTCATTTATCTTTGTTTATACAGGTCCACAATTTCTTGAGCAAAGTATACTTCAGGATTTAGACTTTAATTTTGGAGAAAATTATAGTGATATACCTTCTAGCATTCCAGTAGGACTTTGGAAAGCAATACAATCAAGTTCTTTCATAATTCTGTCATAAAATATGAATTTTAATATAAAGTAGGGTAAAGATTATATTTTAAAAAACTCATATCAGTTCAAGATCAAGCTTTACCACCGAATTGGGCATCAGAATGTTCATTTAGTTTCCAGGGATTTTTGAATTTCTGGGTTATAGAAAGGAATTGTGGACTGTTTTAGCTAATAGTAGCATGAATTCCTTGAGCCTGTCTCACTGTTCTTGGCATCACATCCCACCTCAACATCCAACTCCAAACCATAGATCAAACACAAGATATACCATAGAGTATATGCTCAATTAATATTTATTTGAGCCTCTGTCTTGGGTGTTTGGGGCAGTGGATGCGAATAGGAACAGGTAATAAGGTCCAGTTGCCAAAGAGTCCATCAGCTAGATATGATGGCCCATTCCTGCAATCCCAGCATCTGGGAGCCTGAGACAGAAGGAATGACAAGTTCAAGGCCACCTGAATTACAAAATGAAGCTTTGTCCAAAAATTAAAAAAAATACCCTCAAGCCAGAAATCCATAAAAACCTTCCTATCTGACTCTAATTTCTAGTGATTGGTATTTTTTATGTGATAAGAGGAGAGCAGCCAAAACAAAGAAAACCAGTTATTTGTTCAGTTAGTGGAAAGAACTATGGAAGTCCAAAGGTCTAAACATTACCTGATTCCTTGAAGCTCTTGATGAGCAACCAAAAAGTACCTTGCCTTTTGGAGGTCTTGAAAGCTACCATTACCATTTTTTTAAGTGTGTCTTTTTTATATGCATGGGAGTTTCTTCCATGTATATCTATGCACCATGCCAGAAGGGGACCTTGGAACCACTGGGATTTGAGGTACAGGTGGTTGTTAGTAACCATGTGGTTGCTATGGAGCAAACTAAGATCCTCTGGAAGAGCTAGCCAATGCGCAAACCACTGACCCCTTCATCTGGGCCTTGAGAGCTAGCATTTGATTAGAAGCAGCTGCCCATTTTCAGGAGACTGGTGGCTCCTTTATTTTTACCCCCTGAGCTCTCTCTTGCTATATCCCTGCAGAGAACACTTTCCCTAAGGAGTAAGACCCTGTTGCTTCAAAGTCACTATTCTATAAACACTGACCTGGATGTGTAGCACACGCTTTTAATTCCGGCATGCAGGCAGATCTTTGTGAGTTCCAGAAGAGCCAGGGTTACATAGTGTGACCCTGTTTTAAAAACAACAACAAAACCCACAAGTAGCCACTGACCTCTAAGGCCTCAAGATGTGACTGTTGCTAACTAGATAGTCTGAGGGCTAGTCCTGGCTTTGAGATGAATGTGGTATACGGTTCTTATAATTCTCTAGACTTCTGCTTTCCCTTCTGCCAAATGGGAATGATAGTAACACTTTTAAACTCTGTATCATTTCTATAGTCAAAGATGGGACACAGGTATACATTTAGTGTAAAGTTCTTAGACATAAGGTCTTTCAACAATACGGGAAAGTTTATCTGCCTACAACCTAGGTAAGTGATTTCTTTCATCACTCAATAGATGTTAGTTCCTTGCCTGCCGACCTCCACACATCTTCTGAACCCATATAACATGCCTCCTCTTCTACAGAAATTTAAGGGTACCTTTTATTTAGCAGCCACATACTTCATTTCATTTGATCCTTGTAACAACACTGTCTCATAAATACTTTGATATTACCATTTTAAAATGTTTAGATCACATTTATCTATTTAATTTTTAATTTTGTGCTGAGGATAAGGTGGTGAACATGAGCAGGCATGCCACAGTGCAGGTGTGGAGTCAGAGGACAATTTGGTGAAGTTGGTTCTCTCTTTCCATCATATGGATCCTGGAGGTTGAACTCAGGCTATCAGGCTTAGCATCAGGGTCCCTTTCCTGTTAAGTCATCTCACTGGCTCCATGATGCCCATTTTATAGAAGAGAAAGTTGAAGCACCAAGTGTTTCAGGGACTGGCCAAGGTTACATGGCTTATGAGTGGCAGAGCCAGGACTATGATCTGGAGTGAATTCCTCTCAGATCACAGAGTCCTGGGTTTTTTTTAAATATATATATCCTGTGGTCCTTAACTTACAAGACTGTGAGCTCTTGGGGGTCAGGTGTGATGTCTCTTTATAGATCTGACATAAAATTTTTGTTGCGTTTTACACAATTGAATGGGTTGGACTGTGTTGGAGGAGGCTGCTTGTTGGTTTCCAGCTTCCCGGCTAGCTTAGACCCAAAATAATTACACAGAAACTGCATTAGTTAAATCACTGCTTGGCCCATTAGCTCTAATTTCTTCTTGGATACCTCTTACATCTAAATTTATCCCATTTCTATTAATCTGTATATAACCACAAGGTCAGGTCATGGCCTACCAGCAATGTTTCAGCATGTCTATGCTGGCGGCTCCATGGCATCTCCCTGACTCCACCCTCTTTCTTCCAGCATACAGCCTAGCTTTTCCCACCTAGTTCTGTTCTTTCCTGCCTTAGGCTCAAAGAAGTTCTTTATTCATTAACCAATAAAAGCAACACATAGACAGAAGGACCTCCTACACCATTTCCCCTTTTCTGTTTAAACAAAAAGGAAGGCTTTAACTTTAATATAGTAAAATTACATATAACAAAACAGTTATCAAACAAGAATTACAGTTATAATATTTATATCTACTTTATCTTTTATCATAACTAAGGAAAACTATATCTATAACTATAAATTCTTCAACTCCATCAAAGACTCCAGAAGGATATATTCTTACCTAAGTTAACAGGAAGTGCTTTGTAAGCAACTTCCAAAACTCTAGAATTGACAAAGACGCATCGCTGCCTAGACAGTCACCCAAAGTTTGTCTATACCATTGGGACATCCATCTTCAGCCTACAGACCCATAGTATCCAGCAGATTTTTCCATGAATCATGAAATTTCAAAGACAGTTCTGCCTATATTGGCAGTTTGCCAGTCACTTTCTTTTGTATCCTGCATAATGTCTAGTAGAGTCTTTCATGAAGCAGGAACACCAAAGAATCATCTCACTTCAAGTTCATCAGTCATTTCTCTGTGGGTCCTGCATGTCTAGTTCTAGTCATGCAGTCCAGACAAGAGCAGTTTCTTGCCCAAATGGCTAACCAACTCCATTAGGAGCCTCTTCAATGCCCATCACCTTCTTGAAGTAGCTTGGTGCTGCCAGGAGCAGATGTGTTTCACTATCATTAAAAGTCTTAGGTTTTTAAACATTTTAAATGCCATATTTTGAAGGTCTCTGAAAGATTTGAAGAATACCTATTTAACTGAAATATATATTTATACATCTACAAAATCTAATAGTACCTTAAGGAAGGAAGGATTTATTTCAGCTTCTAGTTACAGGAAACACAATCCTTTGTGGAGGGGAAGGTCTGGCAGCAGGTGCGAGAGGCAGCTGGTCACACTGCTCATCCTCTGCTAGCTTGCCCCTGTTCATGAAATGGTCCTGCTCACACTCCAAGTGAGTGGTCTGCCCTCCTCAGTCAAATCTCTCTGGAAACACCGGCACAGGTGTATTTCCATGGTGATTATAAGGTTTTTTTGTTTTGTTGTGGTTGTTGTTGTTCAGCAAGGTCTCACTATGTTGCTCTGGCTGATCTGGAACTGATTTGTTTAGATCAGGCTGACTTCAAACTCACAGAGGTAAGCTTTCCTCTTCCACCATGATTCTTACTTCTGTCAAATTGACAATCAATATTAACCATCATGCTTTCTTAGGGGAAGATTGCTGTTTGGGTTCAAAAGATAGTGTATAAATATCCGTGGAGACTGAGAAACTGTCTGGTTAAAGGATGTAGTTGCCCTGTAAGAGGTAATGCTCTGGATTTCTAGTCTCCACAAGTGGCTCACAATGTCTTAGCATAAAATAATACTTCATTGAATTCCTCCATAAAAATAAAGCTATGAAACATATTAGGAGGAGAGGAGACAAAACATGGAGATGTTTATGGAATGAAAGAAGCAGTGACAGAATTTTCCAGGTCAAATCACGTTTAGAGCGGTTGCAAAGTTACATGTCTTTTGTATCAGTGAGATTGCCCAGCAGGTAAACGCACCTACCACAAAGTCCAACAACCCATGTTCAGTCCCTAGGGCCCAGGTGATGGGAGGAAAGAACTGACTCTTTTAAGTTGTCCTCTGACCTTCACTCTCACACCATGACACTCATGTGTGTGCTGTGTGTGAGTGTATAAATGAATGTAATAATGTAAATAAATGAATGTAATAATAAATCTTAAAAACTTAAATGTCTTTTAAAATGTAATACTAAGGGCAGAATGGCTTCATGGTTAAGAGTACTGGTCACTCTTCCAGAAAACCAGGGTTTGATTATTCCCTGTACACCCACATGGTAGCTCACCACTACCTGTAATGTCAAAATCTTTCTCCCTCTTCTGACCTAGAGGACACTGCACACACATGGTGCATAGGCATACATACAGGAAAAATAGCCATCCACATGCAATAATACATTTTTAAATTAAAAATATGATTCCAGTCACTAGAACAAGACAGTATTTTCTCAGTACTAACTATATAGCAGGTGCTATGCAAAGTTATTTGACTGTATTGTTTGAGTTAATCTTTACAGAGTTCTATAAGATAACATTACGGTGGTTCCTTCTGTTTTACAGACAAGGAAGGCTGATTAGTCAGTTCTAGATTGCACAGACATTAGTAGAAGATCTGGGATTGCATCACACACAGGCTAGTACGATGGCCATGATTACATCAGTATACTATGAGGCAACATATTGTAGCTGTACTTGAAAGAATATTGAGAGGGAGAAAAGCACATGTCAGCTGTTGCAGGAGGCTAATCTCAGGAGGCTGGGATGGGGTGGGCTATCATTCACACACATCAGCTTTGGTTTCCCAAGAATGGTTGCTGGTCCTGCAGAAGGAATCTTTGCTTCCTTTCAGTCTCTGCCATTCTTGGGATCCTGAGGCAAACAGTTCCCCAACATGGTCCCATCAGAACCAGTTCTTGGGTTCATTAGATTTCCCAGCCTAGATGCAAAGCTTGGGAGTAAGATTAAAGCAGATGCCCCTGTGAGCCAAGATACAGCTGCAGGTGCAAAGTGAGACTGTTAGTGAGGCGAAAGAGAAATGGTGTTAAGATTTATTGGTCCATTTCCACCACTTTTTACTTCTTCCATTTCCATACCCATCAATAGCTATTGGTTAGCGATCATTTTCAACTGAGACCGGCAGACTCAATCCACTAATGGCGGAGCCTAAAGGGCAGTGGGATCTTCTACACTGAGCCATAATCCCAGCCACTTAGTCAGGGAAATTGTTTTTCAGGGTTTTACACTGCCATTTCTGTTCACCCTTTAATGAATGCTTTCTGTCCATAAATGAAGCAGAGATGGAAAAGGAGGGGAATAAGTGCTAACATAAATTGCAGTAGGTCAACCACAAATATAGGCTTTCCACAAAGGTTCTTTTCTATTTCTATTTTTTTTCTAGTATGCGTTAAGGTGCTTGCTGATTCCTAAAGTACTTCCTGAGTTTGATTAGTATGCCTGATGCATCAAAAATTGCCTTTGCAAACCTTTATTCTGTAATCCATGCTTCAGAGTGCAAGGTCCTTTTCAAAACCAGATACAGATCAGGCAATAATGTATGCTTTTCACCATTATATGTCTCTTACTGAATCACCAGTCATATGCTAGGTAATGGATATTAAAATTGAAACAGGCAGGCTCTAAAAAGCTATAGTTGACCTTTCCCTTTCGTTTGGGGGCACAGGAGTTTCTTTTTTCAGTGTGAGTCATTGCTATAAGAGAAAACTGCAAATAATAAATATATTTTCACCGTACATAGTGTGTTTGTGTAAGAAGCTACATGTGGCTTTGACATTTACACTCTCAGTTCTTTTCCACTATCCTGAATCATGGCCAGGGACTAGAATTACTGTGTGGGCAGGTTGATTGTCTTTCTAAATGCTATGTTGCTTTACAGCTTGGCTTTGGATCATTCCTTGGAATCATCGGATCAAACCTTATTGAGAACAAGCGGCAGATGGTAAGTTTTCACCATTGTAGGAAGCTCAATGTTTATGTGGATGACTAGTAGCACATCTCTTAAGCTTGTGCAAATTTGGCCACAAAAGAAACTGTTATTTCATCTTTTTCCCTAAGCCTTCAGAGAACTTGTCTCATAGTGAGCTGGTGGTAGGGACTGATTTGCATCTTGCCCAGTGTTTCCTGACTGACCTGCCCCATCTCTTTAAGCTTTCTCCTTCATGCTCAAAAGAATTCTTCAGGCTGCTCAATCAGGCTGCTGTTCTGGCACAGAATGCCTGTATTTCTATGATATACAGTACTGCAGCCCTGAATTTTTGGTTACTTTCATAGCTTCCTTTTGGTTACATAAGGATTTGGAAACATCTTCACAAAGGGTTTTTACCTTTTAGGAGATTATAGTCTAGCGGACTTCAGTTAAGGAAACAAATGTAAGCTGGGCATGGTGGTGCGTGCCTCTAGTCCTGACACTCAGGATGTTGAGAGAGGAGGGTCAGGAGCTAGGTTCAAGATCACCTTTGAATACTTCTTGAGTTCGAGGCCAGCATGAGCTACTTGGCACCTAGTCTCAAAACCAAAACCAAGACCCAAACTAGAAAGATAAAGAAAGTAAACACACTTAAGACCTAGATCAGACAAATGAAATTTATGGTCTATCTACAATATCTTTGTGTCTTTGCCATCCCCAGTTATAAAGCTGAGAGGAGGGGGTCAGCATGTAACAGAAGGTGAGGTTTGCCATCCTAATGAGATCCCCCAAAGGCAAGCTGATGTATTTTCCTGGTTGAATTTTGATAAGGCTTCCTTGAGGGCAAGAGGTAGAATGGATATGCAGAATTGCTAGCACAGCAGTTTTATAGAATCACAAATCAGGAAGCCTGGTGAGTGTTCAGACACTGGCCTGATCAGACTCCCCGTGGACAAGTCTTTGTGGCATCGAAACTTTGGCAGTGGGGTCTGTTTAACATCACGCTTAATAAAATGATGTAATAGCTCTAGGGATAGAACTCTAACCATGTGTCTCCCCCAGCAATATGGGAATCACTGCCAGGGGACTTCTCTAATAGTTTCTTCTTCCATTTTACCTGGACTTCATCCCTTGCCAGTTGCGTTTGCACTTTGGGCTTAAATTATTCAAAATAATGGGGGAGGGGGAGTTTTAATTGTAGAGCTGATGATAGCATAGCTAATAATGCCAATTTCATGACATCGTTCATCCATTATTTACCAATCATCTGCAGTGCTGTGAAGTGAGATTTATGGAGAGAGGTTTCTGAACACCTCCCAAAGGAGATAAGTATTTCCTCTCAGCCTGCTGAAGTGGGTGAACCCTAGGGTACCCTTGGCTTTGATCTTTTTCCTTCTCCCTGGGGACTAGCTTGATGCCATGTTGTTGCCTCCTCTTTCTCCCCAAAAGCCTCAAGAAAGAAAAATGCTGATTCCATGTAGCTCAGAGGGTCACCATGGCAGACTGTGGCCTCATGTACCATGTCCCTTTGTCCTTCGAGACATTCTGAAATTGTGATGCCCCCACGAGTTAAAGCATTGTCTTGGTACTAGAAGACACACTTTAGGAAAATTTTTGCTATCTAACGGAATTAGTGAATTTGCCAATTTGGTTTTGCTATTTGAAAATTTCTAGCTAGGCCTGTCTTCCTAGCCCGTTGGTGGCTGGATTAGAAGTTTAAGGCCAGACTTATCCATAAAATAAATTTGAGCCAGCCTGGGCTACATCAGCCCACGTCTCATAAAAGAGAAAGATTTTTTTTTTTTACATATACCACACAGAATTTATCCATTTCAGAGACTTCAATCCTTGGAAAATTTCTCTGATACGTAAGTGTTAGTAAATTGAATGTCCCCTTTCTTCAGTGATGTACAAGGTGATGTAGAGTTAGGCAGGATCCAAGAATCACTCTTGTTATCGTAAGTGTCCAATGTGTCATCAAGCAGCAGAGTTAGGGGGTACAAAAACAAAGGGCTATGAGTTGGTGGGCACCCGTTCTTTCATAGGCTAAGTAGCGACACTAGACACACTGTTTCCCCTTGCTGTGCCTCCATTCCCACATAAAATAAAATATAGGATTGGATTACATGATGTTCAAGGTCCAACATTTTTCTGAATCTGAGGATGGAAGGGCTATGCAGTTAAATTCCTTCCTGGATAGCATGCTGGATAGCAGCAAGTTTCTTTGTTTGGTGCTCACAGAATGAATTGATGGGCTTACCCTGGAAATTTATTAAAACAGATTGCTTCAGTTGCCCCTTCTCTCCCTCCCTGCCTACTCCCATGCCCACTCATCCTGCATGACTTTAAAAAAAAGCATCCCCCATCAGTGACAGACTAGAGTTCTGCTTTGGCTGGCAGTCTCTGGGGGATTAACCAGTCTCCAAAAGCAGCAACAGCAGCAAGCTAACAGACATGCTGATTTTGTTTCCTCCTGCAGCTGGTGGCTTCTATCGTGTTTATCAGCTTTGGCGTGATTGCAGCTTTTTGTTGTGCCATAGTAGACGGGGTCTTTGCTGCCAAACACATTGTGAGTATTATTAGCCTTGAACTGAAGTAACTGTGCAACACTACAAACCCCCAGTTAATGTGTACCGAGTGCTTCGAGGGGCACACACGTACAAGGGAGAAGGAAGCTCTTCAGTCTTCAGTAGCTGGTAGTCAAGGTGACAGCATCAGTGAACAATGCAAGCATCTAGAAAACTGGGCAGAAAATGGCAGAACACACCCCAGGTGCTGTAGTGGTACCTGGAGTTCATTGTGTCTTGAACTTCAAAGCACAGGAAAGACTTCTAAGTGGCAATAGAAATAGGCCTAGCCTTTCGGCATGTGAAATTTGGAAAGGCAAAGACAAAAGCATGGGGTTAAGGGATGGCTTGGAACTAGTCCTGGGGGCAGTGATAGAGAAGAAGGAAGCCATATGACTTCCTGGAAGTGCTAAAAGTTTCCAAATCAACCTTGCCTTCAACGGCCACAAAGAACAGACTGTGAGGACAAAGCTACCTTTCTCTCAGACTCAAACATTGCTTTTTCCATAGCAGCGGTTGCAATGGAATGATGTACTTGGATGTCTGGAGAAAGATTAGAGCTAAATCCTCTACCTTGAGTTCAGTCCTTGGGCCCAGGTGTCAAATGTTTCCCACTCTGAAGAAGCCATGCGTTCAGTAAGGGCCGTCCTCACTCCTGAGCCCTAAATTTGTGCTGCTTATCTGGAGAAGTCTGGACAAAGAACTGCCCGTTGAGCTCCTTATAAAGGACTTCGCTCCCTTTTCAAACTTAGTTCTTTGACAAATTCCAGGCATGTATAGAAATGGATCCTGATTACTGTCCCCATCCCTCCTCTTTTTATCCCCTCCCACTCCCATCAACAGCCACTCCCCCTCCCTGTCTTTTTCCCAGATTCGTGATTTTTTTTATTTCATTTGTGACTTTATTTAATTTGTCCAGAGACGTCTGTGTGACCATTTTATTGGGACTATGCATTGCAATTTGGTGGAATCACCAATGGGTACATAACTGAAGGCAATGCCCCCCCCCCTTTACTGAATTTAACTGTAGGAAATAGTTCAGCAATATGTTAGGGATTCCTGGGCCCCTGTTCATGCCCGACTGTTAATGGGTTCACTTTTGTACATACCCAGAAAAGTCATCCATAATTGTTGAAAAATGTGCATTTCTCCCCGAAGATGGCATTTTGCAACCCCTCTCCATAGCTTCCAGCTCTTACATTCTTTCTGCTTTATCTTCTATAGTATTTCCTGAGTCTTGGAGGGACTGGTATAAATGTTGTGTTTAGGGCTGAGCACTCAACTGTCACTGATTCTCAACACCTTTTGCAACTGTAAGTCTCTGTGTTTATCACAGTTCACTAGAAAGAACGGCTTCTGTGATTAAGGCCAAGAGTGATAATTGTCTACTTGTATCAACATATGTATTTATTTTTTTTAAATATTTATTTATTTATTATGTTTACAATATTGTGTCAGTGTGTATGTCTGCAGGTCAGAAGAGGGCACCAGACCTCATTACAGATGGTTGTGAGCCACCATGTGGTTGCCGGGAATTGAACTCAGGACCTTTGGAAGAGCAGGCAATGAATGCTCTTAACCGCTGAGCCATCTCTCCAGCCCCAACATATGTATTTAGAAGCTGGGTCAGTGCAGTGTTGATTCAGCTAAACAATGGAATTAAGGTCTCCCTCAGGGCCCATGACTTCCCTCATCATGTGCTTTTAAGCAGATTTTCAGTACCAGGTATAGATTTCCTCCGATGGGGTGGGCTTCAAATCCAATTGCAGAGTGCTTGATTACTACCAATAACAGTTCTCACAAGTGGCTTCAACATTCCTGGCAGGTTAGTATTATAGTTCGGAGCGTTCAAAGCTAGGTTAGACTATTGATACCTTTTCCATGCTAACAACTTACATAGCACCTTCTGGCCCTTGTCCTTCTTTTACCATGTTCTGTTTCACCCTTTTCCAGATTTCTGGCCCAGGAACAACTTTCCTATTATCCCAGTAAGCATAGTTAGTGTCTAGAAGACATCATAATTTTAGGGTCCCACAAAAATGTTGCTATTTCTTCTCAAATAAGAAAAATGGTGATCTTTTAGGTTGGGACAAAAAAGTCTGGCACACAACATAAATATATTTGTTTTTATTCCAATACAGTCAAAAAACATTCTTTAAGAATACTTTTCAATGGAAAAGGGAGACTGGGAAAACAGACGAGTCTTGGACATAAGAAATCATTAAGTAGCCATGATGTGGTCCAAGGACCAGCATCAAGAGCAAGATGCAGCACTTCCCAAGCCTCCAGAGCAAACTCAGTTTTTTTCCGCTGAATTAAGCTTGAAAATGAAAATGTTCCCCGAACTATTGAAAATTATATTTTCTAAAAGAGCTGAATCAGAGCACAATTAGCTTATCAGAATTTTCTGTGGCTCAAATGGCATGTTGGTGCACGTCAGCCATTGGCTAATTGTCCAGGTCATTTGAAGAAGCGTCAAGGCTGTGACGAGTTCTGGGTTAGAATGACCTGGGACATCATTATTTCAATTGGAGCGCCTTTGTGGACTCTTCTTTCAGACAAAAGAGCCTACTCCTTATTTGCCAAAATCAAAGGCCTCATTATTGCTAATGCTGTCTACCTAATCAGCCTCTGAAATTAGAGCCTAAGAAAAAATCTGTCTAGGGAGAAAAAATAAGGTACGGAAAAGAGATGCCCTTTCTCTGATTTGTTTTGAGGGTCAGGAATATAAATATTATTTCCTCTACCAGACTGAAATATTTTAGCTAAAAGAAGTCACTTTGTTCCAGCCATCTTTTGATTCCTAAATGATATAACAGTAATTATTAACAGTTACAATTATGTTCCTTAACATAGCAATTACGGTGGCCTTTGCATATTACTCCCTGAATCTATACATGTTTTGTAGCATTGGTTGCAGTCAGCCATAGTGTGCGCGCTATTTTGTATTCAATAAGAGCCATCTTAATAACACTAATTCCTTGTTTTTTATGTAATACATTAGGTTTTCAATGTGTTTTCACATCTATTACCTCCTCCGAGACCTACAGCAATCCTGTGAGATATGTAGGGCAGGCATTATTATCCCCATTTGACAAGCAGTACTCACTCTGAAACAGTCTCCATGGCAACATAGGCCTAGCGACTCAGAAGCCTAGAGTAGATTTTGATGGCATCATGAACTAAAATGGCTTCCTTTTCTTCTTCTTTCTTCCACTCATAAATGTTTTTAAAATGTATTTACTAAAATATAGTTTATATGCTGAGCAACTCATCTATTTGAAGATTATAATCCAATAGTTTTTAGTCTATTCACAGCTAGATGGGGACATCAGATAGTTTTAGATTCTTTTCATAGAAAAACCCTATGTACTTTGCCCATTATATCCTATCTCTCTATCCTCTTCAACCCGAAGCATCAACTTTAATAGCTATTCCCATTCTACACATTTCATACAAAAGGAACATAGTACAATATGTGGACTTTATGATTGGCTTCTTTTATTTAGTATAATGTTTTCAAGGTTCATCCAGGTTATACCCCGGGACAGTGCTTCATTCCTTTCTGTGGTGCAATTCTGTATGAATAGAGCACATTTTGTTTGTCCATTCACCAGTTAAAGGGCAGCTGGGTTATTTCTACCATTTTACTAGTATACACAATGAAGTAGTTAACATTTGAGCACATGTCTCTGATTGGGCTTATTTGCATTTTCCTTTCCTTTCCTTTCCACTTAGGAATGGACCGGCTAGGACATCCGATAACTCTGTTTAATTGTTCGAGGAACTGCCAGACTGTTTTCCAAAGTGGTCGTGCTGTGTTATACTCACCGGCAATGTATTAGGATTCAGATTTTTTCACAGCGTCACCAGTTGTCATTAGTATCTGATTGTGCCAGAGAGTGTGGGGCAGTACCTCATTATGGTTTTGATTTATATTTTCCTTATGTGCATAACATTTTGGATCATTGGTTCAGTGAGTGGCAGTGGTGAAAAAAATCCAAGCTCTATTGACTGGGATGTTCCTATGAGTGCAGCTTTAGTTACTTTGCCTGAGGAAAAGGACCTAGCGACGTAAGGATGGGCTTAATTTTGCTCCCAGTTTGAGGCACAGTCCCTCATGGCAGGGAGGGCATGGCTGCCGGGCCCCAGAGCACTGGTTACATCACATCTGCAGCCGGGAAGCAGGCAGGAGAAACGCTGGTTCTCAGTTCACTTTCTACTGTTTCAGTGAGGGATGCCAGCTCAGGGAATGGTGCCCCTGCCCTTCAGTGTGGGTCTTTTCGTTTCATTTAACCCAACCAAGATCGTCGCTCTCAGTCATGACCGCAGGCTAACCCAATCTGAATGATTTCTCACAAATATGCCCAGAGGCTCGTCTCTGCAGTGATTCCAGGTTATGTCAAGTCCATCATCATTAACGACCACAGCCACCTACTTGTCTCTAAGACTCAAGGCCTGTTGCAAGTTCTGCACTTGCTCAGTTCTGTGGTAGCATCATAGTCATCAGATTTTGGTGGCACCACAATGCTGTTAAGTCACAGATCCTCTGACTCTCCTTCTGTCCCAGGAGTCAAGTCTTTCTCCCCTGCGGTCTCTCTTCCCGCACAGAGAGTTGATAAGAAGGCATACCATGACCTTTCTGAGTTGACTCCTCTCTCCCTTTCAGCTGCCAACAAGTCCAGCTCCCCCTGCTTCCCAGGCCTGAGACTACCCAGATTATAACTTTACTTTTATCAGTGCCTTATGACTTCTAGGATGGTCACGTGATGTGGAATTTACCCCCATCCCCAGCCACCAGGAAGCCTACAGGAGTCAGAAACTCTTTATCTTACAGAATCAAATGATCCGTTATCCCACAGAACCACATCACGGCTGCCCTAACGCCGTGATACTACTCTTACTAGTGAGCATTTCTCTGGCAGGACAGTCACAGCTTTTTTCAACAAAGCTGCTATTGGGGTTGGAGAGATGGCTCAGAGGTTATGAGCATTGCCTGCTCTTCCAAAGGTCCTGAGTTCAATTCCCAGCAACCACATGGTGGCTCACAACCATCTGTAATGGGGTCTGGTGCCCTCTTCTGACCTTCAGGCATACACACAGACAGAATATTGTATACATAATACATAAATAAGTATTTTTAAAAAGAAAGCTGCTGTCTTTTAGTTATAATACATATCATAAGGTAAGGCTGGGCACATCTTCAAGAAATATTTCTTCTAACACTGAACCTGCCCAAGGAGATTTGGCAGTTGTCATTGGCACCTGAATTGTTTGGTGGACTTTTACTGGACTACTTAATAAAAGTCCCATTTAGATCCTAGCCAACTCGGGTGGGCTAAAGCCGGCCTGCCCTGTTGGGGAGGCCCTCTAATATCATCTCGTCATATTTCTTTGACTCGAGTGAATCTAAACTTTCCCAAGATCTAATAATTCCTGATGCATCCCTCTAAGTGTGTTCTTCTTCCTCTTTCTTGTTTCGCATTCCTTTCTTTTCTCCATCTCCCCACCTGTGACCATTCATTAGCTGGAGAAGCCTGTTTGCTCTCCGGTGTTACGATTTCTTTCTTTTCCCGGTGTAGAGATTAGAAATTGACCTTTCAGGGTTAGAAAGAGAGTGCAGTTACATAGTAGGTATGAGCAAGCCATCTAATATATAGCAGTACCCTTTCCCGTCCCTCCCTGTCAAGTCTGGCAGTCCTCCAAGCTAAAGAGGCTGCAAGCTCAGGCTCAGTGACCTCTTCTCACCCCTGAATTGCCTGTTCTTGCCCTTCTCCTGGGGGATTAAGTGTAGAATAGTAGGCGGCCATAGCTAGTGGGCAATCATCCTGCATGTCTGTCTTTGTTTAAGCTGAATGGCTTCTGCAAAACCAGGTCCCAGGGCTATGGCTCGCACCATGGTCAAACCTTTCCTTGAGCCAATAATAATAAATTTGCTGTTACTCCAACAGAGAAAATAAATCCTACCAGTTGTGAGCACGAGAGTCCACGGTCCTTCCTAGTCTGACTCCAGACTGAATTAACAGCCGTGCATTTTTGTAACACTGAACAGCAAAGAGAATTATGGCGCATGAGCTAATGAAAGCCCAGGGTCATTGATGGGGCCACAGAATAGAAGGCAAGAGGCACTCAATGCCAAGTGTAGGGGGTTCTAAATCACAGATACAGGGGAAATAACCATCAGGACTGGAACTAGAAAGAGAAGTGAGGGCAGAAGGGGAAAGGCAAAAGATAAATTTCATTCTGCCCGAGCCCTTTGAACTAAACCCCTAAGGCCATTTTGCATAAACTTTATGCTGCTAATGTGTCCTTGTCTAAAGACCCCCACTACACAGGGATGCTTAGCATTGGTTCTGGAAATGACAGTATCTTTTGGTTATCAAGCATGTCTGACTTCCAACCCTCATGCCTGACAGCTTCATTAGAAAACTGGGCAAGCTAGCGGAGTAAATCAACCGTCCTTGATCTCCACATTATTTTTTTTTTTTGCCTTTGCCTTAGAAGTACATTTTAAGTTCTCTGACTTTATCTAAGCTGCGTAGGTGAGTGAAAATGGCTTGTGGTTCAGTTGAGTTAAAACCTCCAGCTGACTAGGTGGTTGAACATCCTCCTCCAGCTTCTGGCCTCTTCATCGCTTCCATTTGAAAAGGCAGGGAGCACAAGCCAACCAGCCCTTACCTAGTCCCCAGGTGATAATGAGACTTCATAGTTGAAGCTGTGCTCTCTCTATTTAGAGGTGTAATATTGCAATAACCTGGAGTTTTGAATCATCTTGCTCCCTAGGGACTGAGTGCAAGAAGACAAAGCCTAGAAGGGAAAGAAAACCAGAGAGGAAATTTCAAGAAGCTCACTTTTCAATCAGTTTTCCTGGTTTCTCATTAACCCAAGTAGTCTAACAGAAAGCAGTTAGTAGAAGGATTTTGTCCGATCCATACAGTCTCAGGCCTCCTCATAGACAACTTTAAGAATTTAACTCGACCTACTGCCCCCCCACACCCCATGTGTGTGTTTCAGATCTTTTATTAGCAAGTGGGGCTCTTGATATTTTATTTTCCAAAGCCAAAACCCTTTTGGTTTGGTGTTTCCCTTTATAGGATTTGAAACCACTCTATGCTAACCGGTGCCACTATGTTCCCAAGACATCCCAGAGGGAAGCTGAGGAGGTGAGCCACAATGACACTGCATGTCTTTACCTCATGGGAAAGTCCCTTGTTTTATCTGAAACAAACTTTCTTTTTTTAAAAAAAAGGTCTACTGATTATCTTATGTGAATGAGTGTTGTGCCTGCATGTATGTATGTGCACCACATGTGTACTGGAGTCACATAGTTAGTTATGAGACACCATGTGGATGCTGGGAATCGAACCCTGTCCTCTGCAAGAACAAGTGCTCTTAACTGCCAAGATAACTCTCCAGCCATGAAACACTTTCTATATTATTTCTTTCCACAGGCCTAAGTCTTACTGCTAGGTGTCTTGAGCTATTTGTTCAGTGGGTCAAAATACAGTGTTACTAAGGATATGCCATAGATTGGAGCCTCATGAGGCCTAACCAGGTTCATTTTGTTCCACGGACACAGGCTGCCTCTCCGTCCCCAGCCAGTAGTCTCTCAGTGTGTGTCCCTCCCCCATCTCTGCTGCTACTGATTCAGCTGCCTGGACTTGGTGCTCAGCTCAAAGGAGATATGAAGCCCACCAGGTCACCAGGCCTGTGTTAAGAAGGCAAAGCTTGAATCCCACATGTGGGAACTGTCTGGAGGCCAAGTCAGAATAGCTCAACAATCTGTTCTGTCTCAAGGTTCTAAGAAGGCCCAGATTGATAGTCTGGCCTTCTCCTGACACCGCTAAGAGGGCAGCCTAATAGTCCTTGCATAATCTCAGGAGAGTATTTGTGTCCTGCCCCACACTCCCTTGTGTTTCATGCTGCTTCAGCTAGAGATACTAACAGTGGCAACATTGGGGGTGGGGGGAAGGCACTTTCATTTCAGCATGTCATAAGCCCATCCCAACCAGTGGATTCCAACATATGAAGGTCTACCTGTTTCTGGGAACTCTGACAATTTGGCACCCTGTTAACCTCAAAATGAAAGCCATTCACTGTGAGGATACACCCAAGGGTGCATTGGTGCACACAAATTGGACTTGGGGGAGAAAAATAAAGAACACAAAGTTGGGTTAGTATGGAAGCAGGGAGGGGTCTAAAAAGAGTTAGGAAAGGGGGTAAATCGGATCAAAATGAATTGTATGAAATTCTCAGAGAACTAATAAAAATTATAAAAATAACATTAAAAGCTAGCACATGTGTGATTGGAAAAGAAGAGAAGTGGAGGCAAAATGGCCACTCCATCACACACATAAAGTGGCTGGGAGGCCCCTTTACATAGAACACACCATGCATGGTGCTCCTGCAGTTAGACAAAGCCATAGTCTTGCTCCCAAGGACGGCAAATGCTTTTCATTATGGAAGTACCATTCCCTTTCCTCCATTTTCTGCTAGCAACCCCAAAGTTACGATTTTTCTAATTGTTCCTGGGTTAGAAAGAGGAATAAAGTGTGTGCGTGCGAACAGCATAACAAAAAGGCAATAGGCACTTGGATGCAAAGGGTCCAATATGAAGAAAAGTGCCCATTTCCTATGAATATTTCTGCAACAAAGCCAAACCCTGTGAAAGTACTTTACTATACCAGTAGAGGGAAGGGAACTTAAACAATTTCTTGTAGGCGAGAGAAGGCAAATGCAGATTATTCCTTATATTTTTAGTTCTGGAAAATGTTTTTGTAAACTCAGAAAGTGTAACGACTGTTGTGGTTATTCTCTTGATTTCCTTCTGAAAGCGTCTTGTATTAATTTTCTGACTGCGCAAATATCATAACAGTGTACATAAGTTTGCCTGTAATCCTGTTCCTCTTAACTCAATTTTTCCTGTATAAGGTCATAACTTCCTCAAGCAAACTTTCTACTTCGACGAGGGCTTTGCGGAACCTTACCCAGGCAGTCAAAGAGGTACTGGTGGACTTCCCTGTGCATGTATGGCCTTCTGTATTTCCTTCTACCAGATCCTCTGTCATTACTTGTCTCTCTTTGCAAACCCTTCTCATCCTCCTTCCCTAAGAGCCATCTAATATTCCATAGACTCTTCCACCTGTCCTTCCTCTTCTCTCCCTCTGCCCTTGATAAGTGGGGCACTAAGGGCCGTGCCTGGGGTTGAACACAATGCCAGCTCTACAGGTGCTTGCTTTGTGCACACACAAAGCCACCTCTCTGCTTTGCCTCATCTTTCTTTTGCATGACTATCCTCCCGCCACAGCCCTTATCTCTGTCTCCATCAGCCACTAGCTCACACTCCAATCCCAGAGGACCAATCCTCCCACCCAGTGCTAGCTTCTCCCATTGTTATTTTGTGTCTTCAGGTGAACTGCCCTCAACTTAGCCGTGGACTCTGCACACCTCGCATCCGGGGCAACACCTGCTTCTGCTGTGACCTCTACAACTGTGGCAAGTAAGTATGGTGCTGCAAACACAGCGGTCATAGGTTGGTCATGTTCGGTGCTAGGCGAGCCAAGGCTGGTGAAGGCTGTTATGGTGGGGGTTATAGAAACAGGGGCTCCTGGTCTGTTACAGTTTCCACCTAACCGGCCTTCTCTGTGCAAGGTGTCATGCTGGCTACTTTCATGACCTTTATCTCACTTAATTTTCTTTACAATTTATTTTTGCCTCTAAAGTCTGTAGAATGTTAAAGCCGAGGAAAGTGGAGCTCAGAAGAAAGACAATTAACTAAAGGATATACAGAACTTGAAACTAGATGTAGAAAGCAAACCCAACACTATGTCTACATTTGACAGCATCCAGTAAATATTTATTGAGTACCTTCTAAGAGCCTGGACCTGTTCTACACACTAAGGATTAGTCAGGGATTAAAGCAATAGTCTTTGTCCCCTGGAGCTTATGTTCTAGCAGGAGAGAGACTATAAACACACATAATACCTGGCATAATATTGGCTGTGATTAGAGTTTCGAAGAAAAATAAATCAGGAAAGTTAGACAGCAATGAGGGAGAAATTGTGTCCACAAAGTGGGTATGGGATGTCTCTTTGTGAAGGTGACATTTGTGAGGGGACCTGAATAAATCGGAAGAGCAAAACAAGAAGATACTTCAGAAGAGAGTTCTTAAGCAGGGGGACCTCAAACTATAAAGGGTTCAAAGCAGGGTTGGTGCCAGCAATGATCCAACCATCCAAAGTCTCTGCCATCCAGTTAGGATTAGACGGGTTAATTCTTTCTTTCAAAATGTTAGGTGATAAGAATACAGATTTCATGCTTGTAGGAAAGACAAATAAATACACAATTGCTATTTGAACATAATTTAATAGGGTAGTCAGGATCAGTGTCTATAACAAGGACCTTGGTGGCCTAAGCGAATGGGAGACAAGGGATAAGGAGAAATTTAGGATGTAACTAAAAGCAGGTAGAAATGGAGAAAATATGCTTGCAAGTTGTCAGGAGGTAGAGAAAAATGTAGTGGCCGGTGAAGGGAAAGCAGGAGCCAGGTTCGCATATTAAAGAACCCTTTGGCCTTGACCATGGAGGCGATTGTGAGCTAATGAAAAATGAACTTGAACTAATTGGTAGACACTTTAGACAGCTGGGATGTTGGAGAGAATGAGACCCAGTCTAGGTTGGGTTAGTGGCAATGAAACACAGGAAGTTTGTTTTTGATATTTGAGACAGGGTTTCTCTGTGTAACAGCTCTGGCTCTCCTGGAATTTGATTTGTAGAGCACGCTGACCTGACTTAGGCAGATCCGCCTGCCTCTGCCTCCTGAGCGCTGGTTTAAAGGTGTGCGCTGCAACCGGTGCACCACCGCCACCCGGCACCAGTGTTGTTTTTAAGAAAGCAGTTTGTTAAGAACTTGTACTCAACTGAACCTCCAAAGGGCAAGGAATATGATTCCATTTCATTCATGTCCCCTGCCTCCAGCACAGCCATCACTAGAGAAAGAACTGAGGAAAATGGAGAGACCGGCATGGTGACACGGTGGTGGTGGTGGCGCACGCCTTTAATCCCAGCACTCAGGAAGCAGAGGCAGGTGGATTTCTGTGGGTTTGAGGCCAGCCTGGTCTACAGAGTGAGTTTCAGGTCAGCCAGGACTGTTACACAGAGAAACCCTGTCTCAAAAAAAAAAAACCCATCCCCCCAGAAATCCCCACTCCAAAACAAAGCACAGTCTTCCTTTTCACCAGGAAAAGAAAATATTAGATGAAGCAGCTGACATGGGTCATGCCGTTCCTAAAGAGCTTCAAGCTTTAATCTACCCTGTATCTAGAAGGCAGACCCAAGCATCTCTCAGTGCCCTTTCCCAAGTTCTGTGTGGCCAGGATCCCAAGGGCAAAACCAGTAAAACAGGACTTGCTTGCACTTCCCTCAGTTCAGAAAACAGCTATAAGACTAAATAGGGGACAGACTTGAAAAGAAGGGAAAGCTTTTCCTTGACCCAGGTTTTTTTTTTCAGTCAGAGCCAATGAGAGTTAAATTCAAGGCCTAAATATAGCCAGCAAGCAGCATTCTGAGGCTTGGAGACTTTAATTTTGCCGAATGCGTATTTGTTTTCCTCACACGAAGCCTATTTTTAATCAATTGCCAGCTCCTCCAGTCCATTTCCTGGAAAGGAGGCCAAGAAAAAAAAAGTGGGAACAAAAACATCAGGCAGTCATTTGTACAGTACTGCAGAAACAGAGTGTCTACTGTCCCCTCGAACCCGCAGACCTTCACTGACGTCATGGGTGGTGAGGTTTAATACCAAACATAGATTATTCCATTTAGCCTTGTGCAGGCAGTGGCTTTCTCTAGGACACAGCTTCTTTGCAGTGGCCTTGCAGGGTATGTCTTCCTTCCACCTGTTCACTCATCTTTGGAGAGGTCAAGTCAATATCGCTGGTTTTCAGTGTGTAACCTAAAGGAAATGGAGTGGTTTGTGCACTGCCTCAGCTAGGAGCACAGTGATAGAGGCCAGCTTACTTCCATTCCTCATTTCCTTTAACTTGATGACATTCCCACTATGTGGCAGGAGCTTTTGTGTTCTTTAGAAACTCAGTTGACAAGAAAGGGATTTAAAAAATAGGGTGGATGAGAGAGAGGGGGAGTTAGGGGGAGGAGAGGAGACAAAAAGAGATAGAGAAGGGGAGGGATGGAGAGATAAGATGGGAGGGGTAAGAAGATAAATTGCCACGCGTTCTCTTATTTAAGAACAGAAAGATGCCTTCTTGCTTTCCCCCAAATCGGCTGCCACTTGTGTCCTTGGAACACGGGTTGTCTGCTTCTTTAGACCCAGCCGGGGAGTGGAGTCCAAGGGAAAGCAAGCGCACATCCGATGAGCACGCTCATGATTGATGCAGCCATCGGGCTTTGCATTCAGTTCCTCGTGCGCTGTGTGTTCATCTGTGGTCTTTCATATTTCTAGCTGTTCTAGACAGCACGAGAGATGAAAAGATGTAAGAGATGGCCCTCGCTTCCAACAGGTCACAAGTTTAACAGAGACAGTCATGGTGGCCTGGTTATAGTACACTATTCAGCATGGAGCAGCCTCTCGGTATATATTAGCTTAGATGAAAAACTCATAACTGACAAGCTACAAAGAAAAGACTGTCTCAGGCTGTGGGTGTTCGCGGGAAAATCTACTGAGTGGGCACTGGAGTCCTTGAGAAGGCCCCGTTGAAGCTTTGAGTCAAAGGGGGATTTAGACAGGCTGGGAACTGAAGACAGTACCTTCTAGAAGGGAAAAACCTGAGTAAAGGTTTTGACAAAGCTCCCAGCATTCCCTGTCTGGGCCCCCCAAGAATTTGCAGCCTAGCTAGAGTATGCGTTCCATTTTTAACTCAGATTGCAGCAAGATTAATCAAGTATGGACGGCGTCTGGCAGGACTGCCCAAGGGTGAGGACAATAGGAAGGCAAAAGATACAATTTTAGGGTAAATTTTTTTCCCAGAAAGTGGACCAAATGAAATCATGGCTCTCAAATAGAAGAAACCACATTAATTTGCTAAACCCCATACTATAATTAAGCATTAACTTTCTTTTGCTTCATGATTCAGTTTTTAAAAAATTAAATAGCTGCCGAACCCACTCAAATTGAAACCAATTATACTCTAGAAAATTGACTACTTTTTCTTTTGTGAGGTGCCAAAGATGGAACCAGGGGACTTGTACATGCTAGGCAAGTGCTATGCATCAAGTCGCAAATTAATATATACTCTTAAAACTCACAGCTCCATGTTGAGGCATGTGCACTTAAAACATTAGTGTCTTTAAACACGTGGTTCAAAGGTCCGAATTATGTTTCCAGACTGGGGCTCTCAGAAGGAAAAAATTCTTTCTGCTTGTTGTGTGTTGCTTTATACGCAGCCTTTTGGATATGTGTGTGTGTGTGTGCGCGCGTACGCACGTGTGCGCACGGCGCACCACACATGTGGACTTTTTAGAGGGCAACACTCAGGGGTCAGTCCTCACTTTCCATCCTAATAAGGCAGAGTCTCCTCTCTTGTTCCTGCCTCTGCTAGCTGGTCCAAAAGCTTCCAGCCAATTCTGGCTCTACTTTTCATCTTGCCATAGGAGTACTGGGATTAAAGATGCCACCACATCTGGCTTTTAAAACGTGGGTTCTGAGGATATAACTCAGGTCATAAAGCTTACAAGGCAAGCCTTTTATACACCAAGCCATCTACCAGGCCCTGTCATGCACATTTTTATTAAATCTCCCAGGCTCAGAGAAGGTCAAAATGTTTTCATCAGGCAGCAAATAAACTTCAGTCAGGATTCTAATGAAGCCTGACTCCAGAATGTGCTAGGGTGTGCTGCCTTCCTGTGTATACGGCTCACTTATACGAAGTAGCCTAGGAGACAGACAAGGATAATTGGGAGGATGTCAGAAGATAACTCTGAAGCCATTGACATGTCCCTACAATTCTGCACTCAGACACATACCTGCCCTTTTCAAAAGGATTGAACCTGTACTTTTGCATCTTTTGGGGGTAATAAGTAATATGTATACTCTCCTTCCCCACCACCAGTGCCAACAGATAGGAGACACTCAAGGTATGCTTATGAATGGGTTCTTCAGATAAGTGCTTAAAAATACTGAAATTTCAATTCAAGTTCAGATAAATTCAAATACTCTTAAAATTCTACTATGAGGGGCTAGAGGCACAGCCCAGTGGTTAACTAGAGTTACAGGCAGTTGTGAGCTGCCTCACATGGATGCTTCAGAAACCAAGGTCTGTCTTCTGCCTATAGCTCCAGTTTGGGGGGGGGGATCCAATGCCGTCTGGAGCATTCTGTAAGCTTGCGCACACATTCATAACCACACACAAAGAATATAATTGATACACACAGGCAATGCACGTTAAATACACTCATCGATGGTTCTGATGTCGTCTACCCTGTAAGCATACTGATTTCAATTCCTCAGAGAAATTGTTTTTAAAGGATCCTAAGTTAAATTTATTCACAAACTTAAAAAGTCATTCTTGCATGAATTGTGGAGATTAATCCTTGATTTTGCTTTGTTTGTTTTTCATTCTTGGTATTGCAATTACATGGAAGTCTCATATAATACTCTTCAGATGCCAGGGCATTTTATTGTATGTTTAATTTTAAGCACCATGCTTCATGCTGACTGCTTTGCAATATCCAGAAGGACAGGAATTTCCATTTAATTCCTTTATTGGGTATTTATACAGCACAGGATGTGTGTCATGCATGGCAGTTTTATGGATTTTTCCCCCTGAGATTTGAACAAATATCTATTCACCCCAGAAAAAGCAGAGATAGACGAAATAAATTATTCAACCCAAGTTTAGCTTAGTAAACCGGTGAGTTTATCTTGCCACTAATCCCTTGGCATGAAGGAGGTGATTGCTTCTAGCTCCCTCTCCCCTACTGATAAGATCTGTAGATGCGGAAGTTCTTTATATAACATGAGTATTATAACCTACACAACCTACACACAACTTTTTATATATTTTAAATCACCTTTAGATTACTTGTAATTCCTAATCCAACATAAATGTCAGGATAAGAGGTATTATACTATATTATTTATGGAATAACGACAGCCAATGGTCTGTATATGTTCAGTACTGACCCACGTTTTTAATTTTTGGCTGGTTGAATTTGTAGATGCAGAACCTGCGGGGTTTACATCTTCCATATATGTATTTGGATAGAGAGTACGAATCAGTCTGTACCAAATAATACGACTCAGAGTAACTAGGCTGAGTGTGGGCATCGTTAGACAAGGTAGCCCGGGGAAGACCTCTCCAAGGAGATGATAGTCGAAGTTTTGTGGTACATCTCAGTTTTAGTAGTGTATTAGCACATTAGACTTTTGGGCGGTTGATTTTGAAAGGGGAGACAATGAAGTCTTTGAAGCCTCCATCAGACTTCAGCACCACTTACAACTTGACCAAGTTCCTTACCCTCCCTGGGCTTCACTTCCGTCCTTTGAAAAGCGGAAGTGTAAGGGCATCTACCTCAGTGGTTCCCAGCTTTCCTGATGCTGCCACCAACCCTTGAATCCAGTTCCTCATGTGCTATGGACCCCCAACCATAAAATCATTTTTGGTGCTCTTTCATAACTGTAATTTTGCTACTGTTATGAATCATAATGTAAATATCTGTGTTTTCTGATGGTTTTAGGCGACCCCGGTGAAAGGGTCATTTGACCTCTAAAGGGATCTTGGTCCAAAGGTTGAGAATTGCTTCTCTACCTTGTGGAGTATTGTAAGGGTTTGCAATGCCGACAGGCATTGCTGTGATAACAGAAATTCTTTATAATATGCTCTGTTCAGTAACCACTATGTACATATGGATATGAAGCACTTGAAACATGAGAAGACTAAATGCTTGGACTTATAAATTTGACTTAATAAGTAGCTAGTAGTTGCAATATTGGACATGGCTAGTAGTTGCAATATTGGACAGCCCTGATTTGCTGAACTGACATATGGGAAATTCTAAGCACTGTGCCTGGTAGATAATATGTGTCTATTAATGTCCTTTAGGATCAGTGTTAATGATGGTTACAAGCGTCTCTCTAGCAGGCAACATTTTTTTTAAAGGCAAACATCAATCACAATTGTATTTATTGCTGTGCTACACACTCCAAGTGAGCTGCAATAATATGTTTTATAAAACCTCCCCACCTTTCTAGGCATTTTTTTCCCCCTGAGCTACACAGTAGTCAGATCCTGGTGGTGCTGGCAAGGGAGGAAGATTTTTTGCTCCTAGGAGACTGACTATGCTGTGCTTCTCCCCATGCAGTAGGGTGGAAATCACTGGCGGGTACTATGAATACATTGATGTCAGCAGCTGCCAGGACATCATCCACCTGTACCACCTACTCTGGTCTGCCACCATCCTCAACATCGTTGGCCTGTTCCTGGGTATCATCACTGCTGCGGTCCTTGGAGGATTTAAGGATATGGTAAGAGAGAAAGCGACTTTCCATTTCATAGGGCCATCTGTTGGGAGATGGAAAACCAGGCTAGGATGTTTGGGACAATGGAGATACATTATTCCAAGGGAGGAATCAGAATGTAGCATATGCAGCTACCTACAAATATCTCAAGTTGGAGCGAGAAGTGCCATCAATCTGTTTATATTTCTTGCTAATATGAACTTCCTGTTATCTTGAGGCATATTTTGAGAGAAAAATGAGTGAGAGGGGGGCTTTTCAGACTTCCCACTCTCTCTGCTTGTGCGAACAATTTATCACTTTCAGTAGAAACTTTCCTAGTTAGTTTTCTCCTTAATGGTCTTTGGGAGACAATGAAGAAAAAGGAATTTATGTTTAGTTGTAGGCATGATTAATGTTAATCTCCTATAGGGAATCCACAGTGGAGTTTCTGCAGTAAAAGTATATAGACTTCCCCCTCCCTTCTTATACCCGAAGATTCAGCCCTAGGCTAAGCTGCTTGTTAGGTCTTGCCTTCAACCCCGGTCTACCCACATTCCTGTTGCTCTCTTTGAAATGTTTTCCATGCATGTGTGCATGACTGCGAATGCACACCAGCACTCAGAATCCTCAATAATGCATGCTCCCCCAATAGCAGTAGATGCCCTATTCTTTTGCTTTCAAAATGTTTCTAATAATTTATTTGCTATGCTGGTAAACTTTAATCTCCAATTATGAGCTGTTAGTTTTGAGCCATGGTTATTAACCTGGCTTCATATTAGAATCCCTTGGAGTATTAAAATAAAGCAAAGCAAAACAAAATAAAATAAATCCACACGCTTGGGCCCTTCCCCTAGACATTCTGATTTGGCCGGTATAAATGGAAACCCATCTATGAATGGGGATTCTGACCCACAGGCAGGATTGAGGACCACTGCTTCACATATCCCTTTCGGAGTTCTCCCCCCCCCCATTATTTACATAGAGTGAGCTGCTCTCGAACTCTGGCCCTCAGGAACAGCAGTGGGCGCTCTTATCCTCTGAGCCACCTCTCTGGCTGCTGCTTTTCGGAGTTCTTTTGTGCCTAAAAGGGACTTTCTTTGGACCCAAGGATTCTAGACCCTTGGTTGTTTATGTCTTCTTTGAGGGCCCCTCAAAACAGAATCCTCAATAGCAATCTCTAATCTGACCCCAGACAGACAGTCGAGAAGGTGGTGATGGGAAAATGGAAAGCAACTAGGGTAAGAGTGATAATGGAGTTTTGGTTACAACGTCTCCAGCAGGACTGACCTGATTAGGAAGAGTGGGAATACCGCTGGTGGGTCTGTCATGAGAAATCCTTCCTTGTCCGACCACAGTCTATCGCTCTCTCTTCTCTCCATCTCCCGTGCACACATTTCTCATCCCCTCTGCTCTGACATTGGGAAAACCTAGGGAAGAGAAGGATTTCCTGTCACCTGGGGCCCAAGGAAACGTTTAGAAGACATAGCTGTTTCTGGGTTGAGGTTTCTTTGGGGAGAAAGAATTGTCATTGTCCTTGGATGCTTTCCCCAGAAGAGTCTCCTAGTGGTGGGGACTGTCTGAATGGGAAAAGCTTTCCCATCTAGTGGAACATAGGGAATCCTGCATTGATGGAATGAATGCTGCTTTACCTGCAAGGTGTCCCTCCCTCTAATTTTACCCCACAAAGTCATGGTGCTAACGATTCATTTGTTTGCTTTCCTTCCACATTTTCAGGTAGGCATTGCCCCTTTGTTTCTTGTCTGCTTTCAAAATTAAGACAGTAACATTTTATTTATGTTCTTCTATTTTTATTATTCTTTATGTGTACATATGCACATGTCTGTATATGTGCATGGGCCTGAGATTAGAGGCATCCCCTGGGGCTGGAGTTTCAAAATTAAGATAGTAACATTTTATTTCTATTTTTGTTATTATTTATTTATGTATACATATGCACGTCTGTATGTGGGCATGGGCCTGAGGTTAGAGGCATCCCCTGGGGCTGGAGTTTCAAAATTAAGATAGTAACATTTTATTTCTATTTTTCTTATTATTTATTTATGTATACATTGCGCATGTCTGTATGTGTGCATGGGCCAGAGGTTAGGGGCATCCCCTGGGGCTGGAGTTACAAGCAACTGTAAACTGTCTGTTGTGGGTGCAGAGAATTGAACTCGGGTCCTCTTCAAGACAATACATGTTTTTTACCACTGAGCCATCTCTCCAGCCCCAGATAGTAGTAACATTTAAAATAGGCTGGCTAATATGCCACGGAGGTGTAAAAACCTTGTATTAATTAACCTCTCTGAGTGAAAGATTTAATAATTTTCTATGGTGGCAAAAGGAATTGGGATGTGCAGTCAAAGTGTGCCTAAGAAAGACGACTTTCTTCAAGAAAGTTCTGCAAATTGGGAAGAAGGAAAGATTTAGAAGGTGGTGCTCTAGGAAATTAAGATTTCCCTCACCTTATAAACTCCAGGAGGACATCTCAATGGTAGCATCAACCTCTTTGAAGTGTACAGTTCGGTGATTCAGTACACTCAAAATTCCACATGATTATCACCTCTGCTTCGTCCACTTCAGGGACACTTTCTTTACCTGAAGGCTGTAGCCATTAGTCAGCTACTCCTTATTCCTCTTGTCCCGAACCGCCAGAAACCACTAATCTGCTGTCATTGTGGACACGTCTCCTCTGGGTGTTGCCTACAAATGGATTAATATTGTTAGGAGCTCCCTGACAACGCAAAAATTCCCAATCAAGCCAAATCAAAACAAGCAAAATCAAGAAATATCCAGGTTTAATGGGGGATCTGTGCTCTCAGGGTGGCCCTGAGGGGAAAACCAGGAAGTCGCAGGAACCCGACCCCCTGGAGGGAAAAAGGGAGACCACATGTTCCTCTTTTGGGGATCACTTAAATACCCTGGGGAGTGGTCCTGACCCCACCCCCAGGGAGGGGTCAGGACCTGGCCTGCTGGGACTTGGAGTCCAGACCAGGCCTGGGGGCTGGGATAGATGTGAGGAACAGGGGCCTATGCTCCCAACTTGACAAATATAATATACAAAGTCCTGTGCGACTCCTTCCACGGACCGTCATCTTAAGACGCAACTGCCTTTTGGCATATACCAGGGCTTCATTTCTTTCAATGGCTGAATAATATTTCTCCTTATGGACTTGCCACATTTTATTTACCTTTTTAAATTTATTGATGGACATTTGTGCCCACCTTTTGGCCATGGGGAAATGCTGTTAAACATATTCATAAAAATTTCCAGTTTTTTTTCTTATAAACTTAAAGTGGGAGTTTTGGATTGTATGGCGCTTTTATGTTTAGCTTCCAGAGAAAGAGCCAATCTATTTTCCTATCAGAGAGCTCATATTCCTGCCAATAGTATACAAGGATTCAAACTTCTCCTAACATCTGAGCTCTCTCCAGTCACTTGGATTCAAACTTCTCTACATCCCTGCTGACAGAAGATTCCAGTAGGTACAGCACTGTCATTTTGACTTGCCTTTCTAGAATAGCCAATAATGTCAGGCCTGACAATTTATATTCCTTCTTTGGAAAAAAATTGTCCATCTTAGTTCTTTTTTTACCACTCCCCCCACCTACATATCTATCTATCTTTTTTTTTTCAGATAGGCTCTTACTCTATAGCCCAGGCTAGCCTCAAATGCACAATCCTCCTGCCTCAGCCTACTGAGCACTGGGATTATAAGCTTGAGCCACCATGCCTGGATTTGCCTGTTTTTTTTTTTCAGTTAAGTTTTTCTTCTTTTTGCTGGTGACTTATAAGCATTCTTCTCCTGTTAGAGATACTATACCCTTATTAGATGTATGATTTACTGTAGCACATATGTTTCAGAGACTGCTGTTTCCCCATTTCACTCTTAGTGTTCTTGTCAAAAATAAGCTACCCTCACATACATAGCTCTTTCTCTGAACGTCAGTTGTTCTGTATGCGCAGAAGAGAGGGGAGTCTGTTGACGGTTCTGATTGTGACCGTGTGCCCTTTCCAAATGCCTTTGTGCATTTACTTTTGTTTGTTCTTTGTTAGATCCTTCAATACCTTGAGCAGATATTAAGTACTATAACCAATTAACAGACAAGAAAAACAGATCAAGTGGGCTCAAGTGGTTTGCCCAGAATTAAGTAGCAGATTGTGGACTGGAGCCCAGATAGTGTGTTGCTCCTTCTACTCCATCCCTTCTGCCCCCAACTGACATTTGTCTTGACCTTTCTGCTTCTTTAAGCTTTGCAACAAATGCTTCCTGCTATTTGCTTGGGAGCTTCCTTAGCAGTAAGGGTGGAGAGCAGGAGAAATGCTGGATGTTATTAAACCATAAGCCTGGAAGCTCTGTCAAAGACCCATGGGGGAAATGAAAAGATGACAGCAAAGATCGTGGCCAAAGATAGTTGCTTCATGGAATAAAAGAATTCTAGTGGGGATAGAACTTGAGGCCACCAAGGAGATGATGTCATCAAAATGAGAACATGATCTAGAAAGTCCTAGAATACAGATGTAGGAGCCCAAACAAAAATCCTTGGCCTAGGTCCCAATGTAGTTGGTGACTGGCATGTCTGCTCCCTTATTACGGTGCCCTGGAGTCTGTAGGGAGGCTCAGGGGTGCTGGTTGATGGAAGGGTAGGAGCCAAATGCTGTGAGCTGGCAGCACCTAAACACAGTGGGCTAGGAGCCATTATTTTGCAGCGTTGTTGCAAAGCTGAAATGAAAGAAGGATGTCTTCACACCCTAGCCATAAATGCTTAAGAGTGAACCGAAGGAAATGTCCAATGCAATGTTTGTTGATCAAAGATATGAGGATTTGAGATGACTCTCTAAAAAGTGAACACATCTGTACATTTTGTTCCCGAGTCACCAGTGTCTCCGATTTAGAATAATTTGGAGAAGAATAAAAGTGGCATTTTTTCCAAAGTCTATGACCATTGTCTCAGTAGACTCAGTTTTGTCACAGAAGATTGCTTTCATCTTTTCCTGTGCCTCCTAGTAACCTTTGCTTTGATGAGCTCAGAAAGTTACTGAGCAGTAACGGGGAGTAGAATCACAATTTGATCTCCAGAATTGTTTCAATTGAAATAACACACATGCACACACAAATGTACACACACACACTCACACACACTCACTCCTATGTGTGCACATGAATATTGACAAGCATGTTTTAAAAGCCTATTACCCATTTGAAATATAGCTGGATCAGTCTTTGGCCGTCTCTGTTGCTTCATCCCTGCCGATTCATTTCACCTTTGCTGCCCTTCCCGTTTCTCTATCCCCTCTATCCTGGACTCATCAGCATCTTTCCGGCAGGCACTCAATCTTCCTTTTATGTTCTTCTGTGCTTTTTTCTCTGTAATAGCTCACTTTTTTCAGACACAATTCTGAACCCTTGGCCTGCTGAACACATGAAATCGTTTTACAGATAGAGTTACATTGTTGACTTGCGCTCCTATGGTTAGGTTTGGTTTATTTGGATAGAAGGTTTTGTTTTGTAACAGCTGGCAGGGTAGTTTTCTAGTAGACAGGAGACCAAAGAAACATACTTTCTGATACATCCTCAGGGGTGAAATGTCGTTTTTGAATTTTGGTGGCGAAAGAAGGGCACTTTTCCGAGATCTTCCTCTGTAAAGTAAGCCAAGATCTCACGCCTCTCCCACAGAAGAGGCACTGTGAGGTACACTATAATGACTGAGGTTTGTAGCTCTGCACACCTCTAGGCCCACAGAACACCTAAGCACCAGAGCAACAGAACTCTGCTGAAACTGTCTGGAAAGGAGTTTTCCTATCAATACCTTGACATGCTTGCCGGTGCCACGGCCAAAACCTACCCACAGGTTTTCACCGCTTCAGACAAAGCTCCTACTCGGTGTTAATGTAGCGTAGAGACATTTTGGAAGGAAGAAGTCCACCTTGCAGACAGCACACAAATGGATGGCAGTGGCTTTAACTCTGTCAGCAGGTTATAGCAAAGAAAGAAATCATTCCTACGCTGCTTTATTGGCAAAAATAATGGAAGTGTCACTCAACTGATTTCAATATTTCCGTAGATTTGGATTCTTCCAGCAAAAAGTTGGGGAGTATGGGGAGTGCAGTATTGGCTCAGGGGCCGAGGGCACTTGCTCTTGCAGAAGACCCAAGGTCTGTTTTACTGCCTGTGTGGTGGTTCACAACCATCGGTAACTCCAGCTTCAGGGGAGCCAATGCAATCTTCTGATCAGCACAGACAGTACCCTCACATGTTCACACACAAACACATGCCTATGCGTGCATGCATTTACACACACACACACACACAAAGAAATATAAATCTGTCTTAAAAGGTGGAGTGGTTGGAGAGATGGCTCAATGGCTAAGAGCACTTATTGCAGAGGCCCAAGTTTGGTTTCCCAGCACCCACATGGTAGCTCATAACCAACCACCTGTAACTCTAGTTTTGGGCAATCTGACACCCTCTTCTGATTTCCGTGGATACCAGGCGTGCATGTGGTGCACATACATACATACAGGCAAAAATACTCAGACACATAAAATAAAATACATAAATCTAAAATAAATTTAAAGCTTAAGGAAAACGACCCAGTATGTATTAATTGCAAAAATATTGGCATATATAATAGAAAGTGAAGACTTTCCATTTTCCTCTTAATATTACTTCCTTCTGCAGAGGTAACTTTTAATAACAGTTTATTAATCTTTCCAGGTTAATTTCTTTGCATTTACACATATAAATATGTAACCGAGGCTTTGCATTTACACACATAAATATGTCACCGAGGTTTGGAAACATACACTAGAGCACAGTACAGTGATTTAGCACGGTAGCCTTTTGTTCCACAGAACCGGACACTGGATCCAAGGCCCTGCACATACTAGGCAAACGCTCGACCACTGAGCTCTATCGTAGCTAGAAAAAGAACATCAGAGGCTGGAGTAATGGCGCAGTGCTTGAGAGGACTCCCTGCTCCTCCAGACGACCCGGAATTCCCAGCACCCACATGGTGGCTCACAATCATCTGTAACTCCAGTTCCAGGGAATCCAGCATTCTCTTCCAGCTACATTGGGTACCGGGCACACATGTGGATGCATAGGCATACATATAGGCAAAACATTCATACATATAAAATAAAAAACCATGTATTCTGGACAGCTTTCTCTGCCATTATACATAGGTCTTTGATTATCTAAATACAAGTATAAATATTTATCACTAAATATCACTATTTTTATAATATCACTATTATAAACAAATATCAGTAATATTTATTTATATCACTAAATATAAATTTTGCTTATCGCTAGCTGGGTGATAGGCTATAATGTTTGTGCTATGGCTTATTTAACCATTCACCTAATGATGATGGTATGTAATATATTGTTTCTAATTTGTTTCTCTGCAGAACCCTACCGTTCCGGCACTGAACTGCTCTGTTGAAAATGCCCACCCAACTGTTTCTTACTATGCTCGTCCCCAAGTGACATCGTACAATACCTACTACCATAGCCCTCCTCATCTGCCGCCATATTCTGCTTATGACTTTCAGGTATGTTTGGAGAGAGAAAAAAACCCTCTTGGCCCCCTTTGCTGTAAACCCATCCCTTGTTATTGCCCCTGACTTATTTATAGAATCTTTCCGTTGCCTTTGGAATTGATAGGAATTAGCCCAGGTGCTCTTCCCCAATGGAATTTATCAGCTTGTAGGAAGCAGTGATTAGATAAAGGACCTGCAGGGAGGCAATGATGGAAAGCGCAAGAAAGTGGGAGTAGCATGAGGGAAGAAATAGAATGAGAGTAAAACAGAGGAGGGGTAGGAGTCAGGTTGCTCAGATTGTGTTTAAATACACTAAGAAGATAATTTGGCTGGGAAACGGACCCCTGTTCAAGAGCGACTTTTGCCGTGGTGAGAGGCATAGCCCTGATGCTTGACCTAAGCATGTTCCGAGCCACACAAAGGTATGACTCAGTCCTCCAATGAGGAAGTCATTTGCTTTTGCAAACATGCTAACTAGAACTACATAGAGAAAATATTTTTACAACAATTCTCTCCCATATGTTGCCTTATTGCATAGGTCAGAAGTAGTGTTACCAAACTTAAATTTTCAACCTTTTCTTCTGAGATGGGACTAACTGCAAAGACATGAAAGCATAAAAAGGGCACAAGGATTTCACTGCGTGCAGTGAGGAGGTGCTTTGGAAAGCCATGCCAAGTGGGTCGTTACATATTAACAGTGATTGTGGTGGCAGCTTTCCATCACTATGACAAAACCCATGAGATCGCAGTCAGCTTGGAAACAAGAGATAGTTATTTTTGAGCACAGCTTTGGAGGCTTCTGTCTGTGACCGACTGGCCAGAACATGTAGACTTGTAAATGTTGCATCACCTCCTCAGAGTTCTGGGGATCAAACCTTCAACACTTGGACTTTTAGGGGACGCTTCTAAACCGTATATAACAAGAATCATAAGTTATTATTCGACCTCTTAAATGCAGGGAATGTAGATGTGAGCCTCCATGATGAGCCATTTTATTTTTATATCAAAGTAAATTGTATTGATTTGAGGAAGTTAGATCTTGTGATGAACCTGTGTAACAGTTACCACAGACTCTTAAAAGAAAATTCCTTTTTAAGATACTCAAGCATATATTCAACCATCATTTTCTGTTCAAATCCTACTTCATGAATCAAAAGACTTTAGAGTCTTATGGTGTAGCTCTTGGGATATGTTTGACTTCTTTGTCTCTAGAACTTGGTATATACATTGAACACTTGTTCATTCCCAACGGTACACTCTCTTATAATTTCAAAGAAAGAAATACCAGTCTTGACCTAAAACATGCAAAAGGCTGGGGAATGTCCGCATGTGATCCTGGATGAATACAAAATAGTCAGAATTCTGTGAGTGAAACCTATAGAAGAGTGAGCCTGTCCAAAAAGAGGCCACAGCTTCCTCTTGCTCTTCTCAAGTTGAAAATGACCTCAATTATAGGCAGATGCTTTAAGACTCTTTGTCTGAAAGACTTCTCCATTTTGTTCATTCCTTTTTCTTTCTAATTTATTTATTTTTAGTGTACTAGTGGGTTTTTTTTGCCTGCATGCATGCCTGTGTGAGGGTGTCAGGTCCCCTGGAACGGGAGCTATAGAAAGTTCTGAGCTGCCATGTGGGTGCTGGGGGTTGAACTCGGGTCCTCTGGAAGGGCAGCCAGTGCTCTTAACCTTTGAGTCATCTCTCCAGCCTCATGTAGTTCATTTCTAAATAGGGTTATCTCTGTGACTCTGATTTGATCATTTCTATTCTCTTTTTAGTGAGGTTAATAGAAGAATGAGGAAAAAGGTTCATGGTTTTAATTAGTTAATTAATTGTGTGTGTGTGTGTGTGTGTGTGTGTGTGTGCACGCGCATGAATTCACATTCACGTACTTGTGAAACAATGATAGCAACTTGCGTGAGTTGGCTTTCCCCTTCCACCATGTGGGTCCCAAGTCAAATTCAGGTCATCAAGCTTGACAGCAAGTGCCTTTGCTGGCTAAGCCATCTCCCCAGCCCCTCACAGGGGTTGTTTTAGTCCCTCAAAATTCTGTCTTCATTGGGTAATGATCCAGTTAGGAAGTCTTGGAAACATTCCTTGTGGTGAGAAATGAACAAGGGTTTGTCTTGGGTCAGTTGGCCCTGAGGAAGTTGTGAGACCTGGGTGTGGGGCAACGGACTACTTCCGTCTTGCATTCATTCCAATGTGTCCTTACTTCTAGTGAACTTCCTGTACTTCAAAACAGGAAGCCTCCTTTCGCATCTCCGTAGCACTACTTCTCTTGCCCTTTGAAATCATTTCCCTATGACCTCTTCAGTTTCAGCTAAGCCCAAACTCTATAGGGCATTATCAGTTCCTGCTTCTGCTCCGAAATTGAACCCAGTGTAGTTTTACCTAAAACCTTGAAGGTTTCCAGCCACATTTCCCAATCTGGACTGCTGGGTTAGTTCCTCTACCTTACTCACAGACTTGTCCCTTTTCTGTCCATTTGGTGAACTGCCGAGTTTAGGCTCAAAAATCTCAGCCTATGAGAAATGCAAACAGTGGTGCTTATGTTCTTTATTCGGCACCCGAGAGTACATGATGCTTCACTGCAGCCATTAAAGTGACATTGAGTAGACATTGAGCCCATTTAATAAAGGATTTGCTTCAATCCTGTGGGGGTGAGAGGAGTTAAAGGTACAGGTTACCTTGAAGCTCAGGAAGCCATTTCTGCTTTGTCTTTATTTCCCCCCTCCCTTCTCAACTTTCCCCTATATTCTCCTTTTTCGCTCTTTCTTCCTCATTTTCCTCTGTCCTTTTTGTCTGCTCCTCTTCCATTTGCTTAGCCTTTTCTTTCCAGGGCAGAATGCGGGGGGGGGGGGATGCTTTTTTAAAAAAAATCATCAAATGCTTTTATTTCCCCGCTTTGGGACACAACTTCTCTTAACTAGTCAGTCGGTAGGTAATGCCAGGGCACCTTTTGGAGTAAAAGGTTCATGCTCCCCCCCCCCCAAGAGAAATGTGCACACATTCGCAGAATGCGCATAGATATTAGCGAATGTGGACAGCATGGGGCAGGTGAGGGGGTGGGGAATAGAGAGACATCTGTGTTCATGAAGGGTGGCACCCTCCTTAGCACCATTAGAACACATTATCTACCCTCTTAAGTACATTAAATGGCCACCTGGGCCTCGGGGGCAGCTCAGGATAGCCAGCGCTGATGAGGCCAGCAGTGGGCTGGCTACTTAGATGTTCCTTATGCTTTGTGGTGTGCAGGGATTCAGAGCATTAGTGAAGTTCATCTCTCAAGCAGGAACCAAAACACATCCAGCCAGCTCTCTAGCTGCAACAAAGCCAAGTGTTTCTCAAGGTGATTGCCTGTTGCTAGGAAACTATGCACTGGTACTGTGGGCCTTTTCCCTTTCCAACCCCCAAGGGTATGAGGACTGCAGCCAGTTAGCTCCCTAGCTCTGCCAGAAACCTTCAAATTGATCCTTTGGATTTCCAGTTCTGACCTCAGAGGGAAATGAGAATCACCTCTTTTCTGCTACCCACCCCCTAATATTCACCAAAGACGAAACTGAGAAATGAAAATCCAGAGGCGGCTGTTCTACCTGCTCTATTATCAAAGTGCCCAAGTGCTACCCGCAGCAGCTGCTACCCACAGGAGCCTTTGAATGGCTCTCAGGACACAGCTGACTTGACTACTGCAGGGACTTGTCCTTCCCTTCTGTGACTGCGAGCACCTAAAACCGCCCTGCTGCCTCTTGCCATCCCCAGAGTGGGATTTAGAAGGGCAGAGTGCTGCATACATGCCCAGGCACAGAGATCCTCGGCCCTGTGGCTTTTCTTTTCCTCTCTGGTTAAGAGAAACATTCTTAGTAGAAGAAAGCAACAAGAGAGAAGGGAAAGAAAAGGAGGATCTATTACTTATTTTTCTTGTCAGTGTGGCAACATAGAAGAAAGGGGTTATTTATTTACTTGTTTATTTATTTGGTTGTGTTTTCTTTTGTTGAGATGTGATCTCACTATGGAGTCTTGACCGGTGTGGGAGTCTTTATATAGACCAAGCTGACCTTTGACTCACAGAGATCCACTGCCTATGCCTCTACTTCCTGAGATTAAGGGCCTGTGTCACTACGCCTAGCCTAGGAAGGGGTTATTTTATCTCCCATTAGAGGGAACAAACAGTTCACCACAGTGAGGGCAGATAGTGACAGGAGTGACACCATAGTTACCTTCCTTAAGTGAACAAGTTGCTCAATGATCGAGCAATGCATTTTTTCCCAGAACTTACCCCTGTTATTAAACAACACATAACCGGGCTGTTTTAGTAAAGGATATCTTCTTGGAGAGAGGAGGCAGTTTAGAGTTAGGAGGACATCTTGTTTTTCTCTGGTCCACTCTCTCAAGTTGTAGGTTCTCCCAGGTCTGTAATCCAGTCATTTTTAAGCTCAAAAATGGAAAGGGTAGAGAAGGAAGAGGATTGCGCCTCCCTCCTCACCCCTAACATGATGCAATGAAGGTATTTCAGTGTCTTATACAGCGCCTAGAAATCTAGACATTGCCTTCCCAGGAGTATAAGGGTCTGGCGTGGGGATTAGACTCCATCAACTAACTGATTTCACACACTAGAAGACACATGCCAGGGCCGGCCTGAGATTGCTACAAACATGGAAAAATGATACGATCAACTCAAACTCTGCCTAGACCAAGTAAAGATGTGACCCCCACCTCCATGTGAAACAGCACTTGAGTTCTTGAGAAAATTTAGTGTAAGTGGATCTAAAAAAATTACCACATCCTCTTGGAGTCAGATACACCAGAATCCCTACAGTCCTATACCGGGTTCTGACTAGCTTTGTTCTTTCTGAGACCCTGAATTTGTTTCCTAACTCTTACTGTTCTTGTAGTTCCCTCCATATGTGAGACCTCATCTTAGCCTCCCTCTAGTATGACTCTACAGTGGATTTTAGTTTTAGAAGGCATGGCCAAGGTCACCTAATATATTCTCTTGAAGGAACAATCAGTCATCCAAGATTTATTGAGCACTTACTATTTTTTAAGCACCGTTCTGAGCTCTGGGGAATAGAACAGTGAAGAAAAAACTGCCCCTGAGCAGGAGAACTATTAGGGTTATGGGTGGCCATTGGCCTGGGAACAGAGGCAAGTGATCGTTCTTATGGCAATTTGCTGGTTGTTTTAATATATTTTTAAATACTGAGTTTTGACTATGTGATGAGGACTGTTTCCTTGCTTAGCTAATGCTCACTCATCTCATATCAAATCTCAATTGAAGAGAAAACAATGGGCACAAACATATCCATTAACTGTGCCAAGATCTCTCGCTCAGTGACAGGCAAGACTTCAGACTGAGCCCCTGGAAACAGGACGCCGCACTGGACCTGTTAACAGCTAGCTGTGCCATGCCCTCCTCCCTTTAGAAGTCATTTCCCTTAACAGCAAATTACACGGAAAGACATAGGAGGAGAGACAGGCAAAATACCCTTCTCTAACTTGCCTTACATTTTTACTTGGAAATTGAAGAAATAGTAAATCAGCATTAAAAGGCATTAGATACTATGGCATTTTCAAACACAATATTTTAGCAGGTCTCCTCCCCTCTCAGGTCCTCAACCCTGCTATCTCTGACGACCCATCTTGCCCATCTCTCCTTTTTCATGCTCTATGTGTCTTTCTGTCTTCACACTCCTCTTTCGTTGTCACCTATCCTTAATCCTCTCCTGGGCTCCTATTTTTCAGGATTTATCTACACTTTACCTCTCACCCCCATATTCTTTACAGGGCAGTATCCACATCTGAGAGAATGTGAAGTTTTTGTCTGAGTTTGGGACACCTTGCTTAATATTATCCTTTTCATATCTCACTAGGTTAATTTTAAAAGTCCACATTTGTTCCTTTCCCAAATTTAGATAACAAAAAAGGAAATTGAACCCCCAGTAACTCTGCAAACTGACACACTGCTCCTCATTCTTAGCGTTGGTTTCTCACCCCCATGCCCTTGTTAATCACTGTTTTCTGATCTATGGTGAGTTTGTGGGTAATGAAAGGGATGGTAGTTCATATGGAACAGGACTTCATGGTTTGAGAGCCAAGCAAACCAACTGATTTGTGTAACCTCCGTTTTAGTCTATGATATGGGCTCCCGAGCCCTGAACTTCCCAATGGTATATGTTCCCACAGAAAAGTTTTTTCTTAGGGGTCAATTACTTAACCTCATTAAACATCCTTAAGGCCAAGGCTTTTTGAAACACCGGTTGTAATGCTTTGAGCATAAGTTAGGAATCGATGGTTTGAGTAACAGATGCAGAAAATGGAGTGATGTCTTCAAGATGCCACACAGCTGAAGCATCAGGATTGAATGACTGTCTAGATGTAAAGGTCAAGGGGGAAGAGGAGGATCCCCAAAACTTTCTGCATGAAGTTTGCAACCTGAGTGATTGGATGCAGACCTATCCTGTCCCCTACTGACACCCTAAGATTTGAGCTATTTTTCTAAACAGAAACAGATTTTGCATTTGTTGGCCTATATTCATTTTAAATAGTAATGTCTGTTGAAGGGATTGCAAACTCACTGCCTGTTTTTTTTTCTCATTACACAGCATTCCAGTGTCTTTCCCTCCCCTCCCTCTGATGAGCAGGAGCCCCAGTCCGCCTCTCCTTCGCCCAGCTACATGTGGTCCTCCAGCGCACCACCCCGTTATTCTCCACCCTACTACCCACCTTTTGAAAAGCCACCACCTTACAGTCCTTAAGGAGCACCTGTCGGCTATTGAGATTATTGTGGCTTTTGTGTTTCTGCTTTAGTGGAAGTGTGTAGGGTACAACATCTAACGTGTGACTCTTATGCATAGTTTTACAGCAGCTTGCCAGGCTAGGGAAAGATAGGGATGGAGCTTATTCATTAAAAGGGAAGGGTAGGATTGGCTAGGCCAAACCCAATACTTCCAAGAAGGGAAGTAGTTCTGACACAGGAAGTTCTGGCTAGGATTTTTGTTTGCTTATGTCTGGATATTGGATATTAACAAAAAGCTGCCCATATCTTACTCTGTTCTTCTCTGAGTCTTGTAAAAATGGCTGTTGTGATCATTCAGCTCAGCTTTTGTTACTAGTACCTCCTAAGGGGAAAAGTGCAATAGTCCCTCACTGTGAGTGGTGATGAGGACTAACTGATTCAGAAGTGTGCTGTTTTCAATAGATCTCAGTATATACAACTGACAACTTAGGAGACAGTGTTTCTATATGTTGCATTATTATAAAACACATTTGCTACTGGAGATACAAATCTTACAGTTGAAATTCAGAGTTTAAAAATGCTAGATTAGACTGGGTCGTGATATGAATTGTTCCTTATCTTTGTGACTATTTAATCTTTGGATATTGTGCTTTAACCCCAGCAAACCGCACGATCCTGCACCCCACCCTTGAAAACTCATCTGTATTTTAATGCCACTGCTCTTATTGGTCCTTTTTCCCCTGTTGAGATCAATTGTGACAGCATTCAATTCAAGATTATGAAAGTGTTACAATGCCATTTCAAGTCTTCAAGACCTTAAATGCAGCCAGCCAACTTGACAAATTCTTAAGTGTTCCGTATTTAAAATCCATCTGGCACACTGTGGCAGTTATACAGTTGTTTTAATTATACAGAGCTTTAAACCATCAAGCTGTTGAGTTGGAAACACTTTGGCACCCATGCCTTCACTCCAGCATGAACACGTTCACTAGGATTTTATTTTAACCTGAGAACTGGTTTAAAGGGAGACTGATAATCCTACACTTGTATTATGTAAACGTACAGGAGATACAGAGGACTCCTAATGAGACAGTTCTGCAAACACAGAACACACACTGGAAACATTTCCAGCCCATTTCGCTGCCTCCCATCTTTGCCGGTTGGAGGTGGCAGATAAATGCCGGTGCTCCCATCTACCTTGTAGACACCTAGTCACCAAGAATCAAGGCACAACAAGTGCACTCACTGTTCACAGGAACCACTGAGTTTACCTTTCAGCACCATACTGTCCTATCCAGACTTCAAATCCAAAAGGCCACAACCCTTTTAGGTTATACAAAATTACGGTTATTTTTACAGTTCCGAACATAATAAAATTCTACTGGATTTCAAAAAAGGACTAATAATTAATTGACTTCTTGTACAAACATCACCTTGTAATACCTAACAGTATTTTGTCATTTACACTTTACCCCTTGCTTTAGTGAATGTGTAGATTTTTAAAGGCACCATTACAAAGTATATCTTCAATGGTCACATTTCTTAAAGTATTAAGATTCTATGACTCATTTCTATGTATTTTTCTTACTTTACAAAATAACTTCAAACAGTATAGATTTTCTAACACTTAATTTGAGCAGCTTTTTTTATTACATTGAATTATATAAAGTGCACGTTACTTTAGGAAAATTAATATTTGCCGCTTCACTATTCTGCAAAACATTTGCTGTAATGAAGGAATTTGTATTTCCAATGTATCTTGACTGCATTTTATAACACTTACTGCTTTCTTCCTAATTCTGCTTTAAAGTATTGAACTGGGCATGAAATATTAAAATATTAATTCAGAACCTGTATAAACTAGATATTGCTTAAAATCTGTATCACTGCCATGTTGGAAACCCAGACAGCTTTTGTGATGTTTCAAATTAATAAAATTATCCTTCTCCCTATGCACTTTATAGGCATTCATGGTGTGTACGAAAGTCCAGTGGCTACTCTAAAACAACTGGCAATGACAACTCACTTTTGACTATGACGGTGTGAGAAACAATGGGACATGTCTAACCAATACACAAAACATAATGTTAATTTCTACCATGCTGTCATCAGAAACACAGCTTTTCTCCTGCTATGAAAAAAAAAACCCAGAAAAACAATAGGACAGAAAGTCTATGTAATTCATTCACAATAATCTTGTAAAGAATGCACTCAGAAATGAGAATGAATATGCTTTATTTCACCATAACAAACTCTATGAACTAATGTCAAGTATGGCTAATGGAAAGCAGAACTTAAGTCATGAAAAGGAAGATTGTACAGATATGAACATTGCAGTATTGGGGAAAATGAACAGAGGTAAGGAAGCCAGTGCTGCTGAATTTGCATCTAATTCCTCAAAATACACATACCATGATTATGTTTAAATGCCCAGATGAGTGGTCATTTATTTTTTTTTTTTAGTGAAATGGAACAAGTTCTTCAGTGACTCTGTGGAGGATAGTGACCATCAAAATGATAACAAAATATCATAATCTTTTAAGACTGCTGAAAGTCGGTATTCTTTGAACAATTTTCCTATTCCAGAATACCTACAGATAATTCAGCATTTGAACAAAATTGAAGCCCAGTTCAAAAAAAGATAGAAAATTCAGTAGTCAGAAAGCTAAGTAAAAAAACCTCAGAAAATCTTTACAGTAGGTTTTAAACAGCACCTTGCTACAAATTTCCAATCCTAAAATGACTAGGAGTAAAGAGTTTTATAAAAACTCTGAACTTTGAGCCAGGCAGTGATGGCACATGCCTTTAATCCCAGTACTGGGTAGGCAGAGGCAGGTGGACTCCACAAAACTCTAAATTTTGGTTATAAAAACATTAAAAAAATCCCAAAGACCCCAAAACATGTCTAAGAGTCTTCCTGGCAAAATTACAATTGAACTTTATAATTCTCCTCCTCCCTGCAAACTCCAGAAGTTATGTTCAGTAGGCACAGAGTTAAGAAGTTCTTATTCAAAATTTACAGAGTACAGCAGCAGTGGCAAATAATTTTACCAATGTTATTCAGAATGGAAAGGTTTTTATTATCCCTGGTTTGTTATAATAGGCTTGTAGGGAGCTAGGCAGTGGTGGTACGTGCCTTTAATCTCAGCACTCAGGAGGGAGAGGCAGTGGCTCTCTGTGAATTTGAGGCCAGTCTGGTCTACAGAGGGAGTTACTGGACAGCCAGAGCTGTTACACAGAGAAACCCTGTCTCAAGAAAAACAAAACATTAAAACAACAACAACAACAACAACCAAAAAAACCCATAATAGGCTTGTAAGAACTAACACGTTTTACCACAGCAAACTAATTTACCTAGCAGTTGAAACTGCAATGTCACTATTGCTCACACAGGTAGAAGTAATTGTGTCTAACTGTTGAAATTGCATTCATGAAACTGAAATTTCAACTGGGAACATTTCTGAACATACCTTCTACTCGAAAGGCAGTAACATCAATATCTACAGAGAAAGGAAATAGATACTGTGATCACAGAGATCAGAGTCTAGAGTTATAGGGTGCTTTTCAGTTTTCTAAGAGTTAGTTTATGAAAATGGTTTGAAGATCTAAGCTTATCAAACAGAAAACATAAATGTACACCACTCTACTACTTGGTAAACAGGGGCTATCCTTTTTTCTTTGTATTATTAAAAATACTGATTCTTGATACCCTCAACTACCAGTTAAGAAACACTTAAACTTTTCTCTTTACACCTAGTTTACCACCAGAAAAATGACCTATGCATGAAAAATTATGATTAAAGCTTTAAGTCCAAAGTCAAGAAAGAGATAAAAAATACACTGTAAGGAGAATAAAAATACCTATGCTGAACTAAGAAATATATAAGCAAGGTCACAAATGACTAGTAACTATGCAACACAACCATTTTCAGTATCTATTATTTTTTCCATTGAAAAAAAGTAGGTTAAATTTTTACAGAAATGTGTTAAATCTTTTATAAATGCTAAGCTATATATCTGTTCCAACCTGCTTCCTTTTATTACTACTCTTAAGTTTTAAATTCTAAGTGTTTAAATATGTGCCATCTTTAAAGGAAGAAGGGGGATACTGTCGTCAAAATAAACAGGAACCAACATGCCTGCAGTATTCCACATGCAGTTTCTGCTATAATATAACAGCAGTTTGCACAAAGACTGGAACTTATTTTAAGGGGTTAAAAAAATCCCTAAAAGACCTTGTTGAAAGGACAATGCTAGATTGCCATTAAAACTACTTAAAATGAAAACTTCCTACTGGGGAGTCTAACGTGAGCTTTTAAAAATCTATGCCAGTAGCCTTCCACCCAAAATACACGAGTCTCATCTATGGAATCTCAACATTTACCAGCATTACATATAAAGATGCATTCGGTGGCTTTCAGATAGTAAATTCACAACATTTCGTGGGAACATTTTTTAACCATAATTAACAAAAATATCCATATAAAAGCAGAAGATTAAAGATAAGCACAAAAGAACTTTGTATTACCTCCCCTTTGTACTACATGCATGACTGCTGGCTCATTTTTTTTTTTTTTGCTCAGGGCCATTTTAAAAGCATACAGTGGCCTTGTCATCAAAGTCTCTTACAGACTATGGCCAGGAAAGCAATGGTTAATCCCAATTAGCTAGAACTAACTCATTCTTCATAGGAGAGACTTGTTTGCATGGTTATTTTATAGTAGGAAAGAGGCAGGAAGCTGATCTCCATTTGGACTGACAGAACAAAACACCTAGTTAGGACTTACTCTGAAATTTACTTGAACAACTTTTGGAAGTTCATTACCTTTTATGCTGTATACAAGACACAACACACTTAGGCTTAACATTAAGAAAATTGAAAATTCAGCTGTAAAGTGCTAGCATGGAAGTTACCCTAGTACAGTATAACTTCTACTGGGGTATATCAGTAATTCCAGTAATTGTCAAAGAACATTTACACTGCTTCAAATTCGATTCAGAAAATTATCTCTCTGTACCTTTAAAAAGTTCCATCTTTTAGATGAGCTGAAAGCTAAAGTATACAGATACTTCAGAGGGTGTTCAATCTCTACTCAAACTTTTAGAAAAAACTGCTTCTAAAAATTAACGATGCAACTTGGCTACTTGCAGATGACATGGCAGATTAAATTAACATGTTTTCACCTTAATTTGTTTCACAGGCCTTCTGAAATCCCTGCCCCTTAATCCAATGCAAACTTTCAGATATTTCAAAGGAGTTCAGTAAGATTCTGGTATTATAAATTCAAACTCAGTACTGCCATCTGTTACATTCTGTTTAAAAATGGAATCATTTTCCTGCTGAATAAAAAAATCTTCCCAGTTCATTGGCTTGTTTTGAGGAGTAGATGTGGTCCCTACTGGAGGTTCTTTTCCAGCATCAACCTTATATCCAATAGCATCCTCCTTCATGACAGGCACAGCACTTGATTTATCAGAAAGGTATGCATACTGTCTGATCTGTAAAGACTTGCATGGATGTAAGCGATAAAGCTTTGAGTCCCCAGAAGGATCTTGACTATGAACTGACTTTATGTGTGATGACATAAACTGATAGTTGATGAAAGATTTGCCACATGCTAAACACTGATACCTTCGCTCCCCTGTGTGATGAATTTCATGCTTTGTGCGATATTCTGCAAGAGGAAATACCTTCTCACAGTAACGGCATTGATACTTCTTCTCCCAAGAATGAATGTTAAAATGTCTTCGCAAGCTTGTCAGGCAGACATATGACCTTTTGCATACAATGCAGATATAATAGACCCTTCCATCTACTATTAACTCATAGTGATCATCATGTTTTACTTTCATACGCTTGTTTGATGGCTCACTGCCAGATGTTTTCGGTAGCTCATTCTCAAGTTTGGCTTCCCCTCCATCAGGGTCATCTTTGACAGGGATCACTACGTCGTAAGTATCTTCACCAATATTTGCATAAACCTTGCAACCGGTTGATAAGCCTTCAATTTCAGTAGTTGTATCTAAAGTAATTATCTTTTGACCCTCCGTTAGATGCTTTGATCCTAAGCCTGGATCATTAGTGTTTCTAGTAATTACATCTGAAACTTTTAAAGAATTGGAAGGTGGCTCTTGAAGAACTACAGGAGTCTGTACCTTCTGTGTCAATGATCCATCAAAAGTGGTACTTTTGGAGGTATCAGCCTGTGGGACCAAAGATGTATTACTGACTGCTGAGTCTGGACTGGAGCTAATGGTAACATCATCATCATCTATAATTTCTTCCGCTTCCACACCATTGGTCTTGTTTCCTGTTAAAACAGCATTGTTTGGTGTCGGCTGATTCTGTACAAGTAAATTGATTGGTGTCGGCTGATTCTGTACAAGTAAATTGATTGAAGAGGACATATGATTTGGAAGTGCAGAGCTGACACTTGGTGGTGTAGTAAGTGGAGCCTGATTTAATAAAATAATGTTAGGAGTCAGATGTGTTGAAGCCGAAGACACCAGCAATTCTTCATTTCCTTGGGTTTGGCTAAGAGCTGCCTGATTTACAGGTGTGGGAAGCTTCGGAGTAGGTGTGATATTTGTTAAAGGGGGGGAGGTATTGCTAGCACAAGGTGTCACTTCTGAAATAGCAACAGGGGCTGGGTTAGGCTGGACCTGTGCCATCGTGTTGTTACTTGGCAAATTTTCCTTTTCAGGCAAAATCTCAGAGCAGAAAATGACATCGTCATCATCATCATCTGAATCAGTGACAATGATCTTTTTCATTTCGTAATCTTCGGCAGATAATGAGAAAGACTCCGTTATAATGGGCATCACAGTAGCCCCATTATCTGGGGCTTCATCCTTGGACTTCTGTATATCAAGGTTTTTGTCACTAGAATCAGGAGGTAAGGCCTCATCAGTACCATCCTGTGCTGATATGTTTTTAACCTGTGACAGTGGGACACCAAGCTCCGCTATAAACTTCACTCCTAGTAACTGCCCTGATTTAATCAGCTCGTCAAGTAAATCTGCTCTAACACGGACAATTTTAGAACTATAGATGTAATTCAGAATTTCTGCAAAGATCTCTGCTCTTATAAAGCTCAGTTCAACAACTTGCCCAGCAACTGAGAAGAGCTGGTGGAAGTATGTACTTGAAGCTGAAAGAATGTTCCTGTGGGCCCGGAACTTTCGGTCTTCCACAATAACAGTAACGTCACAGAAGAGTCCATGGTCACGCTGTTCATTCAAGGAGCTCAGCAGACTGCCAGAGTATTGGATGTCTGTAGCAGAAATCAGTTTCCTACTCTCCATGCCTGCAAGGGAAAGGAGGAAGTGATTAGGGAGGAGAAATCCACAATTAATGATTTAGAATTTAAGGCACAGAAGTATTAAAGTTTATTTAAAATTTAATCAGTGTTTGCTCCAACATTTTGACTTTGAAATATGCTGCGTACATACACTAGCTTTAGACCATGTGTCCAATCGTATGATTTCCTCTGAGAAAAGGCAAGACAGTTTGAAATTGCTATGCATCTGGACAATAATCCATTTGGTCACCTCCCTTTGACATTCACGAAAACATATTTTCACTAATCACCCTCTTAAAATTTGAATTCACTTTCTTAGCCCCAATTTTATTTTTTCTCAAGAGTTAAGAACTATTTTTTAATTTTAAGAAAAATCTTCATCACAAAGCATACAAATTACTTCTGAAAATGAATGGTTTAAATGCCAGAACAGTTTAGTGTGTTTAATATTAAGTCTGAAATTTAAAGTCTCTTCTTAGGAAGATCAGATTCAAAAGTTAACCCTACAGCCAAGGGCAATAACAAACACCGGCAATTTTTACCTCACAAGTTCCCATTTTTCCTCTTTACCTACCCCTTGCCGGTCTATGCCCACCCCCTTACACTCTCCAGAGGTGCAATGTTAAACAGAGCACCAAGTGAAGTCAGGACACACTCTCATGAAGGAATAAGAAAATGGAAGGGGAAAGCATCCCATTTTTTAGTGCTTTCTTACATACAAACTAGAAATATCATATTTTGTTGGTAAAAAAATTATGTGCCCTAGTATAAGAGCTTATTTCTCTTTAAATGAGAGTGAAAATGAGAACAGTAACTTATTGGAACATAGGCAGTATTCCCACACAGAAGGCAGCAAGTGTCTCTGCTGTGTGAAACTTCCAACACTTTCCTTTTGCATTTCAAGATGATATCCTGGAAACTGCGGCCAGAGTGCAAAAAGCTATATGCATATATCAAAACATTTGTAAGCACAAAACACGTGTTATATGCAAATATTATGCATTAATCATGACTTGCTAAGAGCATTGGTAAAGAATTATTTCGTCATTAATATGCTTTCCTTTTAAAGTTGCAGAAGATATCACTGTTACAGTACTTAAGATACACACACAAATATAGACACATGGCAGGCCGAGTATCTGTATTTTTAAAAACTTTCCAACATCATAACTTAAAAACAAACTATAGACCAAAGCCTAAAAGTCGAGAGTTTTTAAAAACATGTTAGCGGTTCCATTTTAACAGAAGCAAGGAACTACAGGCTACCATAAAGGTATTCATTACAAAGTGTGACCTTTGGACCAGGTACCAACAATCCAAAAAAGACGATTTCGACAGAAACCACCTTCAAGTGGACAGGTCTTTACTTATGGCCACGTGATTTTACCGTCTACAAATACTTTTTCTCCCAACGTCGGAAAGGCTCACATGCAGGTGTCCAGCTGACACTGAGCCTCGCTTTCATTTTGTTTAGGTATCCATCCTGCTTGTCAGGGGGCTGGCTCAGGATCGACCCAAGTGGGTGGCAAACCTTTCCTCCCCCAGTGATGTGCGACCTGACCTTGGAAAAGACACCCTACACCATTGTGTGACAAATCTTTGGCTGTGGGCAGGTTCACAGGGCTGATGAAAGGTAGCAAAGAGATAAAAGCCACCCGGCAGAGAGTGAAGCAAACCAAGCGGGGCTCCCTGGAGCAGCTGAACACTATCTTTCTTCCACCACCTGCCTCTTCGTCCTTTGAACTTCGACGCAATCGAGTTTTTTTAAAAGGCCAATTTGCGTGCAACGGCTAGCTTCTCGCAAATAGAGATGGAGGTGCAAACAGCAGCGCGAAGGCGGGAGGATGGGGGTGGTGGTGCTGGCGAAGGCAGAAGGCCTAGATCTGAAAGGTACGGTGTTGGGGGGTAGGGGGTCAGGCGAAGCACTAGGTATTGTTGTGTCCTGTGATGGGGACCAAAGAGGACGATGGGCCCCGTAGTAAAGCTCGGTCTAATCAAATCAGGTGGTAGGCAGAAAAAGAGCACCCCCGCCCCCACCCCCGCAGGCCGGCAGAAGGGAAAGGTGAAAGTCAAGTGGGTAGCGGTGGTGGGGTCCCTCACGCCCGGAGGCCTAGCCCAGGGTGCCGGCGGCTCCAGCTAGGGACAGACAAGGGGACCACGCCGCGCCCTCTCGGTTCTTCCCCCAGCGCTCCCGGGCCCACACAAAGAAAGAGCCTAGGGAGCCGAGCCTCCGACTCCACCGCTTCCTGGTTCAAGTGAGGCGAACGCAAACGTAGGCGCGGCCAGGGCATGGAAGGCGCCGGGCGAGCTCCTAGTCCCCAGCCCGGACCCCAGCCGTTCCTCACCTGCTCCGCACCGCTGCCGCTTTCTCCTCCTCAGGCCGAGGAAGGGTCAGAGTCCTTCCACGAGAAGAAGCCGGACTCCCGGGCGCTTGTGCTGCCTCTTTAAATGTCGCTCCAGTCTCCGTCGACGTCTAAGCAACTGCCGCCGTCGCCGTCGCCACTGCAGCCGCCGCCGCTATGGACGCGCCACTCAGCCGACAGAGGGAGCAGCGCGCGGGCGGGCCAGCCGCCCTCCTCTTCCGAGAGCTGTCCGGGGCTGTCCGGAAGAGCCCGAGTCCTCGCTTCAGCGCCATGCTCCGCCTTCGGCTCTTTCCGTCACCGGGAAGCTCTTAAAGTGCTCTGCTCTTTTTTGGAGCGGAAGGCGGTGTGGGAAAGGGAAAGGCGCTAACTCTGTTTAAAGTGGCAGGGAAGCTAGTCTTGTTTGTTCAAACTCCTTGTAAGCCCCCAGGGCTTAAAAAACCTTCAGAGTTTCATGTCTTCTCCAAATTCGATCTTTTCCTTTAGCCTGTGTTGCTTGGATGCGAAACCACCTTGAAATATAAACTGTGTATTAAAGTTTCTTAACCATAATTCAAATTGTAGGATAACAAGATAACCAAATTATAGTGTCTACTTTTAAGAAGAAACCTATATTCGAATAACTCTTGTTAAGTGAATATTAAATGGTGCAGTGCCTTATTAACTCCGTTTCTATTTACAGTGATCACATCTGATCTGCAGCAAATATACACCAGGTAAGGCAAGTTTCTCCCTTTTTAGAGGGTTCGGTAGGTCCATAAACACGGATGAAAGTATTGTACAAGACGGAAATAACAAACCAGTGTCAAATGAGCCCTATCTCGAAAGCAAATACTATTTGTCCTGTTTCTCATTATTATCCCCGTAGCATTTCATCCTCAGAAGCACTTAGAGTCTTACATGTAAATGTTAGTGGTTGTTTATTGACTAGGTTATATAGCTGAGTAAAATCCCATTGTGCATAGTTAACATTTTCATTATCCATCAGTTGGTGGACATTTAGGCTGTTTCCATGTCCTAGCTATTGTGAGCAGAGTAGCGATAAATGCAGATAAGCACGTGTCTTTATAGTAGCAAATATTATCCTTCGATATATGCCCAGGAGTGGTAGTACAGTTGGGTCATATGATAGATCTATTTCTAGTTTTCTGAGACAACTCCACACCGGTTTCCAGATTGGCTGCACCAATTTGCAGAAATTCCAGTGTCTTAGTTACTTTGCTGTTGTTGTGACAAAGCTCCATGACCAAGGCAACTTACAGAAGGAATAACTGATTTGGGCTTATACAGCTCTAGAGGGTAGGAAACCATGCAAACCTGACCTGAGGCAGCAGGTATGGTGGCGGGAACAGCAACTGAAACTCACATCTTGATCCGACATCTCAGCAAGCTGAGAGCCCACATCTTGAGCCAAAAGCAAGAGAACAAATATAAAATGGCACCAAGTCTTTTAAGCTCTCAAAACCCACCCCAGTGACATACTTCCTCCACTAAGACCAGCACCTTCTAATCTTTCCCAAACAGGTCTACCAACCAGGAACCAAATATTCAAATACTTGAGACTATGGGAGCCATTTATATTGAAACCACAGCAGGCACCCAGATAAAAACCAGTTCTGAAGGTCTGTAACCCTGGAGTTCTCTGGTCAGTTAGTCTAGTCACTAGGTGAATTCTGAGTTCCCCACGTCTCAAATGATAAGGTTTAGAGAAGTAATGGAATATATTAGCATGAATCTCTGGTCTCTATAGGTATGTGTGTGTATGTATATATATACACCTTCACACATATGTTCACATATACTACACATGAACACTTATCACATACACACACACACACAGAGAGAGAGAGAGAGAGAGAGAGAGAGAGAGAGAGAGAGAGAGAGACAGAGAGAGAGAGAGAGAGAAGGGAGTGATACAGAGAGAGAGGCAAAAAAGAGAGAGAATGGATATTTGATAATTTGAACTTATCCATTTGGAGGATGAGACCAACCCATAAGATTAATTTTGACTATGGGCAGAATAAAATGTATAAGACTGAACACAACATAAATCTATTTATTATGTTGCTTAATATGTATTAAATGCATACAAATTAGTACCAGCTCGAGCCAGTCAAGGTTTTATGTATTGTGGATATACTTATCATCAAGACACAATGCCAGTCTTCATGCAGCTTACATGCTAATGGGAGGAACATATAATAAACAGATATGAATATATAATTTAAACACGTCATATAGCATCAGTTTGGTGTTTTGAATGAGAAATGCCCCCATAGGCTCATATATTTGAATACTTGGGTCCCCAGTTGGTGGAATTGTTTGGGGGGAGGATTAAGAGGTGTGCCCATGTTGGAGGAGGTGTGTGACTGGGGCCTGGCTTTAAGGTTTCAAAAGAGTCATGCTGTTCCCAGTTTTCTTTCTCTGCCACCTGCTTGCAGATCAAGATGTGAACTGTTCTGCCAGCATGGTCTCCAAAGATTGTATCTATACTCGATAGGTTGAGCTTATTATTTTCAGAGGAAGAAAACATACCCTCCAGGAAACTGTGGAGTGTCTCAGTAACAGGATTGTAGAAAGAACCAGTTTGAGCTGGTCTTCTGATATCTACCTGTGAGCCCAGATCTGTAGGAGGTGGAGGCAGGAGCTTCCCAGGCCTGTCTGAGCTACAAAGCCAGTTGAAGGTCGGCTTTGGCAACTCAATTTTGAAAGGAAAATTAGGAAGGAGCTTGGGAAGTCACCCAGCAGTAGAGTACTTGCCTAACGTGTGAGCTCCAGTTTAATATCCGGTACCAAGAACAAAAGCGTTAGAGAAGCTGGGCAACTTGAAGGCGAAGCCTCAGGACACAGGTGTTCCCTTGAACTCAGATGCCATCAGAAGTTAGGAACAATTGTATGGTTGCCGAACTCAGTAATTCTTATTTATAGTGGATGCACATTTAAGTGAGATTAGTGCTGTAATTGGGAACATGGAGTCACCTGTGTTGCACAGTAGGGGAAATTCAGTGTTTCCGGGGTGGCACACTGACCTTGTTTTGCCCATACTTGGACAAAATCATATCATCTAGTCTCAGCTGAGTCATTTCCCTGTGACCTCGCTTGGTATCTTGTCGGTTAATGTCTAACAAGAGAAAAATTTGCCGAGTTGTAAATGATATCAGAGGTTGTTCAAATGGTGCTTTCTCAGACAGCAGCTGGAAAGCCTGAGAATATAAGGAACGACTCTTAGAAGGGGGAGGAAGAACAAGAGAGTGACTGCCACCTTAGAAAGTGGTAGTTGTGGCTAGATATAATAATAGCATTTGCTATTTTATTATATCAGTAATAAAAGCATTTGCTTAGCATGTGAAGGCCAAGTTTAATGGCCAGCAACACACACACACACACACACACACACACACACACACACACACCTTACACAATTCATGAATATCTCTGATCAGAGCATAGTGGTACATGCCTGTAATCCCAGTACTTGGAAGGCTGAGTCAGGAGGATTATGAATTAGAGGCCAGCCTGGAATACATGTCTAGTTCCTGGAATACATGGGCTACAGGACAAGTACCTGTCTCAAAACAAATGGTTGTTTAATAGAGATGTTAAAAAATTGTTTATTATGTGGGTGGTGGGAGGGGCATGTTCATGCCACAGCATATGTGTGGATGTCAGAGGACAATATGAGAATCAGTTTTCTTTTCTTTTCAAAATAGCCCTTTTCTATTTTATTAATCTTCTGTTTCATTCTTTGAAAACTTCAGACATGTGTACAGTCTCAGTTTCATCCACCTCAACTCCCTCTCTTCGGCATCCCTGGATCCCTGTAACACATCTTCCTTCCAAATTCACATCCTCTTTTGAAAAGATGATTATCTCAGGTATTTGTTACAGAGACAGAAAGATGACTAACACATTTAGTCATTTGCTTTGATGTTCTACTCTGTCAAGAATTGCGGTGGTAAAATAAAAGAGAAAGTAAAGGCAACAGGCACACAGCTCTTAGCTTTTCCTTTAGTTGCACCTTTACCTAAAGCCTGTCTTCTGGCCATGAGTTGGGGCCATCAGGATAGGGAATAAAAATGACATGTTCTTAATTTTTATGTGCTTATAGGATATTTATCTAGACATGTAGAAAAGCTTAAATAATAAATGCTGTTTTTAAAAACATTATTTTATTTTTTTTAATTTTTAATTGAGAAAAAAAAGTTTCCGCCTCCTCACAGCCTCCCATTTCCCTCCCCTTCCTCCCGCCCCTCTCCCCTTCCGCCCACTCCTCTCCCCCTCCCTCTCCAGTCCAAAGAGCAGTCAGGGTTCCCTGCCCTGTGCAAAGTCCAAGGTCCTCCCCCCTCCGTCCAGGTCTAGGAAGGTGAACATCCAAACTGGCTAGGCTCCCATAAAGCCAGAACATGAAGTAGGATCTAAACCCCGTGCCATTGTCCTTGGCTTCTCATCAGCCCTCATTGTTTGCCATGTTCAGAGAGTCCGGTTTTATCCCATGCTTTTTCAGTCACAGTCCAGCTGGCCTTGGTGAGCTCCCAATAGATCAGCCCCACTGTCGCAGTGGGTGGGTGCACCCCTCGCGGTCCTGACTTCCTTGCTCATGTTCTCCCTCTTTCTGCTCCTCATTGGGACCTTGGGAGCTCATTTCAGTGCTCCAGTGTGGGTCTCTGTCTCTATCTCCATCCATCGCCAGATGAAGGTTCTATGGTGATATGCAAGATATTCATCAGTGTGGCTGTAGGATAGGGTCATTTCAGGTTCCCTATCCTCAGCTGCCAAAGGAACTAACTGGGGACATCGCCTTGGGCACCTGGGAGCCACTCTAGGTTCAAGTCTCTTGCCAACCCTAAGGTGGCTCCCTTAACTAAGATTTGTGCTTCCCTGCTCCCCTTTCCAATCTTCCTTTATCCCAATCAACCTGTTTCTCCAAATTTCCCCAATCCTCCCCTTCTCACTTTTCTCTACCCATTTCCCATTACCCCTATCCCATCCCCCACCCGCCAGATCCCAATTTTTTGCCCGGCAATTTTGTCTACTTCCCATAGCCAGGAGGATAACTATACGTTTTTCTTTGGGTTCACCATCTTATTTAGCTTCTTTAGGGTCACAAATTATAGACTCAGTGACCTTTATTTATGGCTAGAAACCAATTATGAGTGAGTACATCCCACGTTCATCTTTTTGGGTCTGGGTTACCTCACTCAGGATAGTGTTTTCTATTTCCATCCATTTGCATGCAAAATTCAAGAAGTCATTGTTTTTTACCGCCGAGTAGTACTCTAATGTGTATATATTCCACACTTTCTTCATCCATTCTTCCATTGAAGGACATCTAGGTTGTTTCCAGGTTCTGTCTATTACAAATAATGCTGCTATGAACATAGTTGAACAAATGCTTTTGTCATATGGATTGGGCATCTCTTGGGTATATTCCCAAGAGTGGTATTGCTGGGTCCTGGGGTAGGTTGATTTCGAATTTCCTGAGAAACCGCCACACTGCTTTCCAAAGTGGTTGCACAAGTTTGAGTTCCCACCAGCAATGGATGAGGGTACCCCTTCCTCCACAACCTCTCCAGCAAAGGCTATCATTGGTGTTTTTGATTTTAGCCATTCTGACAGGTGTAAGATGATATCTCAAAGTTGTTTTGATTTGCATTTCCCTGATCGCTAAGGAGGTTGAGCATGACCTTAAGTAACTTTTGGCCATTTGAACTTCCTCTGCTGAGAATTCTCTGTTCAGTTCAGTGCCCCATTTTTTAATTGGGCTTATTAGCATTTTAAAGTCTAGTTTCCTGAGATCTCTATATATTTTGGAGATCAGACCTTTGTCTCTTGCGGGGTTCTCCCAGTCAGTGGGTTGCCTTTTTGTCTTAGTGACAGTGTCCTTTGCTTTACAGAAGCTTCTTAGTTTTAGTAGGTCCCATTTATTCAATGTTGCCCTTAATGTCTGTGCTGCTGGGGTTATACATAGGAAGCGATCTCCTATGCCCATCTGTTGTAGGGTACTTCCCACTTTCTCTTCTATCAGGTTCAGTGTGTTCAGATTGATATTGAGGTCTTTAATCCATTTGGACTTGAGTTTTGTGCATGGTGATAGATATGGGTGTAGTAATAAGGAGCTGCGGCGGGGCTGCGTCCCCAACACCCCAGCCGCCTGCCCGGCTAGCTTATGCCCGAAATAATTACACGGACACTGTATTCTTTTAATCATTGCTTGGCTCATTTCTATCTAGCCTCTTCTAGGCTAACTCTTGCACCTGGACTAGCCCATTTCTAATATTCTATGTAGCACAGCTAGGTGCGCTTACCGGGAAGATTCTAGCCTATGTCCATCCTGGGTCGGAGCTTCATCGCGTGTGTCTGCCCAGGAGCGGGGCATGGTGTCTCTGCTGCGGCGTCTGCTCCTGAGAGGAGAGCTGTCGTGTCTGACCTCACTTCCTCTTCCTCCCAGCGTTTTGTTCTGTTACTCCTCCCACCTATCTCCTAACCAATGAGAGCCAAGTAGTTTCTTTTTATTTAACCAATGACCTTCCTCCATCATTTCCCCTTTTTCGGTTTAAACAAAAAAAAAGGCTTTAACTTTAACATAGCAAAATTACATATAACGAAACAGTTATCAAGTAAAAGTTACAATCAAAGACTCCAGAAAGATACAATACTACCTAAGCAAACAAGAAAAAAGCAACTTTTAAAACTCTAGAAATGACAGAGACATCTCGCTGCCTGGACAGTCACCCAAAGTTTCTCTGTACCGTTGGGGCATCCATCTTCAGCCTTTAGGCCCATGGTATCCAGCAGACATTTCCATAAAGCAGGAAAATTCAAAGTCAGTTCAGTCACTATCTGTTGTGTCCTGCAGAATGTCTCGCAGACTCTTTCATGAATCAGGAACCTCGAAAGATCATCTCACCTTTAGGCAAGTTCAGTAGTTCTCTCTTTGTGGGTTCTTTGTGTCCAGTTTATGCAACAGTCCAGGCAAGAGCAGTTTCTTGCCCAAATGGCTATCAAACTCCATAACGAGCCTCTTCGATGCCCATCTTCTTCCTGAAGTAGATTGGTGCTGCCAGGAGCAGGGTGTCTTATTGTCATGAAAAGTCCTAAGTTATTAAAACATTAAATGTCCTATTCTGTAATCTTTGATAGTCATGAAGAATGTCTATCTAAAATATATCTAGAAAATCTAACTCACATGACTACAAGCTTTACTATTATCGATGATTATCCATTAACAACCTATATTTCTTAATTATACAGTACATATTTAAATGAACTACACAATCACAATACCTTAATCAAAATCAGAAATACGTATACATATAACAAAATTGACCGTAAATCTCTGATAGAGATATTGATATAAAGCAAAATCTATACTAATGCAAATTATTCATACCTATATCATATTCCCCTTTAAATGTAAAAGAACATTTATAAACCATATTTGGGAACATGGGCACAGTTTTTTCTCTCCAAACTGCTTCCTGCTGAATGGGGGCGTCGTTAATTAGGTCTTTCATGGTATAACCTGTGTGCTAGTTTCATCTTAGTTGGCAGTTGAGCGAAGCAATTTTCTAAAGATGTTCACAACAACCCTTCAGGAGGGCGTGGTCCATCATATCAAATCGGGATAAATGCAATCCATAAGGTCTGATCCTCTGTGAAAACAAAAGAAGAATCTCTTTTCCAAAGTATCATATCCTTAGATCCAAATTCTGAAATCATACCCTCATGATATCCGTTCTGGTTCCACTTGTCAGCCCATATAATGAAATGTCTCTTTGTACTTAGCTCCTTCACAGTCAAAAATTTTAAAGAAAACACAATGTACATAATCCAGACTCTCTATGAATTTTCCATTTTTACATGGCTTATTTTCACTCTATCACTTTACTTTATTCTGTCTCTTTAAAGACTTTACCTTTTTTTTAAACCATTAACTTTATTTTCTATATTCTTTTTCTTCTCACTCCCAAGCCTACATACATTCATCCAACAGTGTGACTCATTTAGTGGTCTGAATCTGTCCTATTGTGAATCTGCAATTTTTTTACTATCCAGGAGCACTTTTGATTTGCGCCTTTAAATCACTAGGCGCTTAAGAATCTAAGCTGTGACATTCCTAGGTTAATGGTTTGCTTTTTGAGCGTATATCTTTGACCTGGAATAGCTGTAGACAAGGCTGTCTTTGAACTCTCAGAGATCCGCCTGTCTCTGCCTCCCAGGCATTGGGATTAAAGGTGTTTGCTACTACACCTTGAACTCACAGAGATCTGTTCGTCTCTGCCTTCTAGGCAATGGGATTAAAGGCGTGTGCTACCACACCTTGAAGTCACAGAGGTTTACTTTAAGAATTTTAACTTTTAGTCTGCATATATTTTTAACACAGTTTAAACCATTCAGAAATTTTCTCTGTCTTTGAATCTCTCTTTATTGTATATCTCTCTTTTTCTGACCACATGAGTCTTTAATTTACCAAGCAATCTCAGTAGGACTAAAGGCGTGGCTTTGCCGGCTAGATGTAGCCCATTCCTTAGCTTTCCAGCCTCATGGCATTTCAAGGTCCCTGCCAGCAAGCGAGCTTCAGCAGCCTATGCTTGCAAACCGATGGAACCGCCTGCGTAAAAGAGTCAGAGTTTGCCCTGGCAGGACAGCCCAGAAAGCCGGCATTTTTTTTAACATTTTTTTTTATTGATAAAAGAAGAATAAAGAAAAAAAAAGGACTGGAAAGCTGGCATTTTTAAACGGCACAGCTTTTTTCCTGCTACAGCTGAAAACCAAAAAGCATGTGTTCAGCTTTTCATCAATGTAGGGTTAAGACAGCCCCCTTTAGAGGGCGGGATTTGCCTCAGGCGAATGCCTGCCAATAAATGGTGCGCGGAGAGGCGGCTCGCTCCCTTTTTTCCTCCCTACCTGTACTACGCTGGAACTTTGGTTCTGTAAGTTTATCATTAAAGTGGTAAATATTCTTTGATATCTGCATTGCCTTTATTTTGTGCGGGTACATTTGGCGCCCAACGTGGGGCTTTGCCGAGAACCGGCCCCAAATCGGAGTCTCTTGCACCCCGGGCCTCTGCGGCGGTATCTCTGGGTGTGCGCTGAAGCAGCCGAGATTCTGAGCGACTCGATTTTCCCTGCTGCTTGCTAGAGTATCAAGCAGCGGGTTTGAAAAGTCGAGCCGCCCCGGCCAGATTTCCCGTGCCCTCTCACGCCGGCGCGCGCGCTGCCTGACCGGGCTGTCTGTTCCCCTCCCACCACCGCCAGCGCTCGGGTCATGTGACAGCAGCCTGAGAGCCCCGACACAAAAAACAAACAAACAAACAAACAAACAAACAAAAAATGCCGGCATCCCTTTGATTTGTTTACTTTGCTGGCTTTTCTTTACTTATCAGCCTGGTGTCTGTTTCAATTTTGTTTTTGAGTCATTTTATTTCAGATTTAGGACACATGGATTCAACTGGACTCTTTCGCCACCACTGGCAGGAACCAGTTATTACAGGTAAGAGAACTTTTTCTTTTATAAATAATGTCTGAGAACGTGACGGCATCCGATTTCAACAGTTTTTTTGAGTGCACCATTTGGGAGATCTTACAAGAGTTGTCTACCACACCACATATATGGATATTCCTGGGATTCTTAATTTTCCTTAGCACTATTTGGTTTGATAATAGGAAAATGATCAAATCTCTTAAGGCAGAGGTTGAACGTTTGAAAACTATTGAGAGCGACAACAATCTTCTCAAGAATCAGTTTGAAGTTCTCCAGGAAGAAAACAAATCTTTGTTTAATATGACTCTGTTAACTGAGCAAAATCTAGAAAAGGTACAGGCTGATGTTAAGGAGAAATTCATTACTATGGAAGAAGGAACAGCTGAATTAGATCGTAAGTTCCAGCAGTTCCTTTCTGTAGGAACTGAAACATTAACTGAGAGAATCAAAACTGCTGAATGTGACAATCGAATTTTGTCTAAAGCTTATGACAGATTGGCGGAAAGATTGTCAATACAAGAAGGCACGGTTTATGCCATAAAAATTATGTCCAAAGATGACAAGTTATCTCTACTGGACAAATTTCATACTCTAGAATCCTCAATGAAGGCTTTAGAACATAATTCTGGGCAGGAGATTCAGACATTACAAAAAGCAATGGTGAATAGAATTGAAAAGATTGAGGAATTTCTAAATTCTGATGAAGAAGAGCAAAGGGTAGAAAGGCAAATTTTAACTACATCTGTGGATAAATCCCTCCGGGACAATTTTCACAAAGCTCTACCTACAGCCCTACATGCCTTTCCTGTAATAACAACAGAAAAGGTGATTGGTTCCAGAAACCCTAGGGTCATCAAGGAAGATACATGGGAGCCTGTCTGTATGAATGATCTCAAAGAAATTAAACAGGCCATCATGTCTTTTGGGATGCACTCCTCTTTTGTTAAAGAGATGCTAAAATCTTGGGCCACAACAAGCAGAGCAACCCTCTTGGACTGGCTCCAGCTGAGCTCCGCGGTCCTTGAGAGTGGACCGCAATTAAAATGGAAATGCTTATTCAGGCAAGAGGCTAGACTTTTGGAACAGCAGGAAAAGGCGAAGGGAATTGACGTTTCCCTAGATAAAATTCTAGGTGAAGGGCTCTTTTCCGACCCTCAGGAACAAGCTAATTTGGATGAAAACATACTCTCCCTGTGTACTACAGCAGCCTTAAGGGCTTGGGACAGAGTACAAGACCCAGGACAGAGAATGGAATCATTTGTCACAGTTAAACAAGGTCAGAGAGAACCCTTTAGTGACTTTTTACAAAGATTAACTAAGGCTGTACAAATAGGGATACCTGACCCAGAAGCAAGACGTATAATAATTGAGTCTTTGGCTTACGAAAATGCTAATGTGGAATGCAAAATGATCTTGAGGCCTTTAATGTTCAGATCAGCGTCCTTGGAAGAATGGGTCTTGCATACACTAGATGTTGACACATTTGACTATGGCACTGAAGCATGGGTAGAAGAAGCAGTTTCCAATGGTAAAAGGAGACACCAGAATACCAAATGTTTTAACTGTGGCAAAATGGGTCATATGAAAAGGAATTGTAAACAACGGGTTTTCAGAAATAATAATAATGCGTCTTCTAGAAATAACAGGAATGGAAGGACTCAGCCTTCAGGTTTATGTAGAAGATGTGGGAAAGGCAGACATTGGACGAATGAATGCAGGTCTACAAGAGATAGACAAGGCAACCTGATACAGACGGGAAGCGTGAGAGGGGGGCCTCTCAGGCCCCCATGGCAAACATGGTTCAGTCATTCCCAGTTTCTGCAGAGAACATGCCTCGTCAGGACAATTAGAAAGCCACATGCCTACTGTTACAAGCAATAGTAATCAGAAAGATGAGTTACATGTGTTTTGGCAAACTTCTATAAATGATCAAAGACCTAAGCTGAGAGTGTGTGTAAATGGCATTTTTATTACTGGCCTACTGGACACAGGTGCTGATGTAAGTATCATTACCCCAGAATCTTGGCATCCATATTGGCCTCTTCAGAATGTAAATGTTCAGCTCCTGGGAATTGGAACCCTATCTCGAGTAAGGCAGAGCACGAGATGGGTTGAATGTATAGGGCCTGAGGGACAAATAGGAAAATTAAGGCCTTATGTAGACAATATTGCAATGAATTTATGGGGTCGTGACCTATTACAACAATGGAATACTCAAATTAACATTCCTGCTACTTCTAGAGCCCATATTTCTGAAAAGAATATTAAAAGTTATTACAAACGGACAAAACCGGCCATTAGGGCTGTGCAAGAACAAGCAATTGATGTCCCTTCAGAAATACCAACAGCCTTGCCTCTAAAATGGTTGACTGAGAAACCAATATGGACAAAGCAATGGCCTTTAGCTGAGGGAAAGTTACAGGCTTTAGAACAGCTGGTACAAGAGCAACTAGATGCTGGACATATAGAAGAATCTACCAGCCCTTGGAATTCTCCTGTATTTGTGGTTAGGAAAAAATCAGGTAAATGGAGAATGGTGACAGATCTCAGGGCCATCAACAAGGTTATTCAACCTATGGGCCCTCTGCAATCTGGAATTCCGTTGCCCTCTTTATTACCAAAAGGATGGCCTCTCATAGTTATTGATTTAAAGGATTGTTTTTTCACTATACCTTTGCAAAAAGAAGATAGAGAAAAATTTGCCTTCACAGTACCTACTTATAACAATTCTCAACCTTCGAGGAGGTACCACTGGACCGTCCTCCCCCAGGGTATGTTAAATAGCCCCTCCCTGTGCCAATATTTTGTGAACCAACCATTGCAAATAATACGCAAGAAATTTCCCAAATCTATTGTATACCATTACATGGACGACATATTGTTATCTGATTCAAACATAGATACCTTGAACAGACTGTTTGAAGAAATACAGATACTGTTACCTAAATGGGGATTGCAAATTGCTCCTGAAAAGATTCAGAAGGGAGATTCTGTTAATTATTTAGGTTATAGAATAGGTTTGCAAAAAATTAAGACACAGAAGGCACAAATTCGGAGAGATCGCCTATGGACTCTTAATGACTTTCAAAGACTGTTAGGAGACATTTCCAGTTTACGACCAACTATTGGGATAACACCTGATCTAATAATTCATTTGAACAAGACCTTGGGTGGTGATAAAGATTTAAACAGTCCCAGAGAATTAACAGCTGAAGCAGAAAAGGAACTGACAATGATTGAGGAGAAATTACAACAGGCACATGTGGACAGAGTGAATCCGAGCTCAATTGTATTCTCGTCATATTACCATCAAAAATTTCTCCTACAGGAATTTTTAATGCAGAGAGATGATATTATCTTGGAATGGATCTTTTTACCACATAAACCAAGTAAGACACTGAAAACTTATGTGGAAAAAGTCTCTGAGTTAATTATAAAAGGCAAGCTGAGACTTCGTCAACTAGCAGGCATAGACCCAGCAGAAATTATAGTGCCTTTCACTGCTGATGAACTAAAGAAATTATGGGAAGATAATGAACCATGGCAAAGAGCTTGTGCTAATTTTTTGGGAGACATTAATAACAACTATCCAAAAAGCAAGCGGCTCAACTTCATAAAGAGAACGTCTAGGATCCTTCCTCGAATCGTCCGTGATGCTCCAATAACTGGAGCCCGTACATTCTATACTGATGCCAATAAATCAGGGAAGGCAGGTTACAAATCAGAAGACTTGGGTAAGGTGGAACAAAGTTCTTATGATTCTGTCCAGAAGGCAGAATTATATGCCATTCTTATGGTACTAAGAGATTTTAAAGAACCTATTAATATAGTTACTGATTCACAATATGCAGAAAGAGTTATTTTACATATTGAAACTGCTGAATTTATACCTGATGATACAGAACTAACCTCATTGTTTATCCAGGTTCAAGATTTGATCAGGAACAGGCTTTGCCCTATGTACATAACACACATCCGATCCCATACGGGTCTGCCAGGTCCTCTAGCACAAGGTAATGCAGAAATTGATCAATTATTGATTGGTAGTGTGCTACAAGCCTCTGAATTTCATAAAAAACATCATGTTAATAGCAAAGGTTTGAAGAAAGAGTTTTCTATTACATGGCAACAAGCTAAGGAGATTGTGAAGAAATGTCCTACCTGCTCTTTCTATAACCAAACGCCACTGCCAGCAGGGGCTAATCCAAAGGGCACCCATAGAAATGAAATCTGGCAGATGGATGTGTTCCACTTTGCAGAATTTGGCAAATTGAGGTATGTTCATCACACCATTGACACTTATTCAGGCTTTCAGTGGGCAACTGCTTTGAGTTCAGAAAAAGCTGATTCAGTAATCACTCATTTATTAGAAGTCATGGCTATCATGGGTATACCTACACAAATAAAGACAGATAATGGTCCTGCTTATGTCTCTAGGAAAATGAAGAGGTTTTTTGATCATTACAATATCAAGCATGTTACAGGTATACCATACAATCCTACAGGTCAAGCAGTCATAGAAAGATCAAATTGAACTATAAAGGATATGTTGAACAAACAGAAAGGGGTGGAAAACACCCCCAGAAATAGGTTACATAATGCTTTGTTAACCTTGAATTTTCTCAACGCTAATGAGAAGGGAACGACGGCTGCAGAAAGACATTGGATAATGGAAAAGTCTGCTGAACTAAATCAACCAGTTTATTTCAAGGATGTACTGACCTCACAATGGAAGCCAGGAGATGTGCTGCGTTTGGGGAAGGGGTTTTGCTCTTATCTCCACAGGTGAGGAAAAATTATGGATACTGTCAAAATTAATAAAGGTTCGGTTTGAGGAAGAGAAGTCACTTGGAAAAGATAAATAACAATTCATTCACAAGGATGACCGACATACAGATGGTAAGGATTACTGATAGGATGGGGGCAGGGTTCTTTTCTTATCTCCACAGGAAAATATTCATCTCCAAAGAATTTTGAGGGACCCTGAATATTTAATTACTGATGGATGGAAAATAGTTACGACCCACTAAACATCAACAATAAAATTCTATACATATCGTAAGTATTGATTTTATATATATATATATATATATATATATATATATATATATATATATATGTTTTATTGAACACTTCGTTATAAATGTGTAGAGCTTGTTTTGGAGTTGGACTATGGCTCAGTCCTTCTTCAATTCCAAGCCTGTTAATAAGAGATATTTCAAAGTTTCTGTCTCAGGTCAGGAGCCATGAAATGGGACAGAATAAGAATAATTTTATACTTGATAAACTTTCTTTGCCTTCCCTTACATCTGTGTCTTTCTTTATATGTCAGTACATGTCCTTGTTGTTAATGTTTAAATTTCCCATAACAAGCAACATATTTTCCTACAGTAATCTTTGAAGTTTCCAGGATGAAGATGGGGCCCCACAACATCAACTCAATCTGGTTTTTATGACGTCATGAATTTTTTTAAGCACTAATTTTAGACCTGTTTTTTGGTACCAACTGCAAGAGACAATTTCATATGATGCACATTTTTGACAACGCTCTGGCCGGACCTTCTCGAAACACACAGAGACTAGTTATAATTTTCTTAAGTCAAAGGTTAATTTGGGAATTTTACCATCGTTTGCTTTCACAGGGGCCCCTAAGAAGAACGTCGCCCCCATGTCAGCTAGAAGCAATCTAAGAGGACGACGTCCCCTCTCCCAACAGAGTTTGCCCACAGGGTTAGGGACATCTTTTAGTGGTTGGTTTAGGGTTGAGGGGATGGCGAGATATTGTATGGAATTAAGGGTATATTATTAATTAAAAAAAAGAGGGGGATTAACTGGGTTGACGGGATGATTGGTATTTGTGACTTACTGTTTTTAGAAAATTATGTTGGTACTGTTTCTTGTATATTGATATATTGAATATTGAATGTGAGTGTTCCTACCTCTATTTTGGTAAAAGAGTATGCTTATATTTTATGGATACATCTATCATATCACAATGTACATTTCTACCTCTGGTACTATTTATGTAATAACATTGTTTACATTTGATAAGTAATGACATTGTTTACAGGTGAAGATCATTGTCTTCATACATCGCAAAATTGTTTATTCTCTTAGTTTTCAAATTAGATAGGTATTGAGAATTATATGTTTGTCATATTATTTTTAGGTTAATCAGGTCTTTTAGATACATAGAGATTATTTTCAGTATAGATAGTATAATCTTCAGCCTCTTTGAAGAGCTGTAGAAAATGGCCTTTAATCTAACCTAGAATTCTGTGCCATCGAGACACAATTTACTCCTGGCAACACCACTCTACTCCCGAGAGAACGTTGAGCACCAAAGACACTCCACTGGGAGCTTGTCTTCTTGGCAGAACTGGCCTTTGGGTTAAGAAAAACCCATACCTCAACTACTGACTAAGATATAAAACAGGATTGTCTTATCTTGCCAAGACAGGGTAGGATAATCCTAAGAAAGTTCCTTGCATTTGAGAATGGTATGTCAGTTATGTTAGGCCTTAGCCAAAGTTGGTTGTCTCAACATTGCAAACGAGATTTTGGGTGATTGCCCAGGCAGTCAGTTGTCTCTGTCATTTGTTGCACATTTTGGATATCTCTCATTTGTTAAGTAATATTTATTCCCTTCTCAGATCTTTGATGGAGTTGAAGATTAATTAATTGTAGTTACTCTCTAGCAAAACTTTTGTTTTCAATATTGTTTGTTATATTTATCATTTGTTATTATTGTTTATAGCTATATTTGGTTTAGTTGTGTCTTATTTAGACAAAAGGGGGAGATGTAGGGTTAAGACAGCCCCCTTTAGAGGGCAGGATTTGCCTCAGGCGAATGCCTGCCAATAAATGGTGCGTGGAGAGGAGGCTCACTCCCTTTTTTCCTCCCTACCTGTACTACGCTGGAACTTTGGTTCTGTAAGTTTATCATTAAAGTGGTAAATATTCTTTGATATCTGCATTGCCTTTACTTTGTGCGGGTACACATCAACACTGTTTAAGTGTTTCGTGGCAGGACCTCTTAATGACCTGCAGGCTCTGCAGCTAAAGCTGAGTCAGGAAGCCTCTCTTAGATGAGGCGCTTGCTTGCCTCTGGCAAGCAGAGTAGACCCGAGAAATTGCCACAAGAAACTTGCTTTACTCTACTCTTTTCCAAGCTTTCTCAGGCTTTCTGTGGACTCAGTTAGCCACACGTCTGGGCGCCATTTGTAGTAATATGGGAGCTGCTGCGGGGCTGCGTCCCCAACACTCTAGCCGCCTGCCCGGCTAGCTTATGCTCGAAATAATTACATGGCCACTGTATTCTTTTAATCATTGCTTGGCTCATTTCTATCTAGCCTCTTCTAGGCTAACTCTCGCACCTGGACTAGCCCATTTCTAATATTCTATGTAGCACAGCTAGGTGCGCTTACCGGGAAGATTCTAGCCTATGTCCATCCTGGGTCGGAGCTTCATCGCGTGTGTCTGCCCAGGAGCGGGGCATGGTGTCTCTGCTGCGGCGTCTGCTCCTGAGAGGAGAGCTGTCGAGTCTGACCTCACTTCCTCTTCCTCCCAGCGTTTTGTTCTGTTTACTCCTCCCACCTATCTCCTAACCAATGAGAGCCAAGTAGTTTCTTTTTATTTAACCAATGACCTTCCTCCATCATATGGGTCTATTTTCATTCTTCTACAGGTTGACATCCAGTTGTGCCAGCACCATTTGTTGAAGATGCTTTCTTTCTTCCATTGTGTACTTTTAGCTTCTTTATCGAAAATGAGGTGTTCATAGGTTTGTGGGTTAAAAACCGGGTCTTCTATACAATTTCATTGGTTGACTTCTCTGTTTTTATGCCAGTACCACACTGTTTTCATTAGTGTAGCTCTGTAATAGAGTTTTCAGTGAGGGATGGTAATGCCTTTAGAAGATCCTTTATTGTATAAGATTGTTTTGGCTATCCTGGGTTTATTGTTTTTCCATATAAAGTTGATTATTGTCCTCTCAAGATCTGTGAAGAATTTTGATGGGACCTTGATGGGGATTGCATTGAATCTATAAATTGCCTTTGGTTGAATTGCCATTTTTACTATGTTGATCCTCCTAAACCAAGAGCAAGGGAGATCCTTCCATTTTCTGGTATCCTCTTCAATTTCTTTCTTCAATGCCTTAAAGTTCTTGTCAAATAGATCTTTCACTTTTGTGGTTAGAGTTACCCCAAGATATTTTATGCTGTTTGTGGCTATCGTGAAATGTGATGCTTCTCTGATTTCCCTCTCTGCTTACATATCCTTTGTGTATAAGATGGTGACTGCTTTTTTGGAGTTGATCTTGTATCCTGCCACATTACTAAAGGGGTTTATCAGCTGTAGGAGTTCTTTGGTGGAGTTTTTGGGGTTGCTTATGTACACTATCATATCATCTGCAAATAACGAAAGTTTAACTTCTTCATTTCCAATTCGAATCCCCTTGATGCCCTTATGTTTTCTTATTGCTATTGCTAGAACTTCAAGCACTATATTGAAGAGGTATGGAGAGAGTGGACAGCCTTGTAGTGTTCCTGATTTTAGTGGGATGGCTTTGACTTTCTCTCCATTTAATTTGATTTTAGCTGTCGGCTTGCTGTAAATAGCTTTTATTATATTTAGGTATGACCCTTGTATCCCTAATCTCTCCAATACTTTTATCATAAATGGATGTTGAATTTTGTCAAATGCTTTTTCAGCATCTAATGACATGATCATATGGTTTTTTTCTTTCAGTTATTTATATGAAGGATTACATTTATAGATTTTCGTATGTTGAACCAGCCCTGCATCCCTGGGATGAAGCCTACTTGATCATAACGGATAATTTTTCTAATGTGTTCTTGGATTCGGTTTGCCAGTATTTTGTTGAGGATTTTTGCGTTGATGTTCATGAGTGAGATTGGCCTGTAGTTCTCTTTCTTGGTTGAGTCTTTGTGTGGTTTTGGTATCAGAGTAACTGTAGCTTCATAAAAGGAATTTGGTAATGACCCTTCTGTTTCTATATTGTGAAATACATTAAGGAGTATAGGTATTAGGTCTTCTTGGAAGTTCTGGTAGAATTCCGCATTGAAACCATCTGGTCCTGGGCTTTTTTTGGTAGGGAGGTTTTTGATAACAGCTTCTAGTTCTTCGCGACTAACAGATCTATTTAGATTGTTCACCTGGTCCTGGTTTAACTTTGGTATATGGTATTTATCTAAAAAAATGTCCATTTCTTTTACATTTTCCAGTTTTGTGGCATATAGGCTTTTGTAGTAAGATCTAATGATATCCTGAATTTCCTCTGTGTCTGTGGTTATTTCCCCCTTTTCATTTCTGGTCTTATTAATTTGTATATTCTCTCTCTGCCGTTTGATTAGTTTGGATAGGGGTTTATCAATCTTGTTGATTTTTCTCCAGGAACCAGCTTTTTGTTTCATTGATTCTTTAGATTGTTTTCTGTGTTTCTATTTTGTTGATTTCACCCCTCAGTTTGATTATTTCCAGTCTTCTACTCCTCCTAGGTATGAGTCTGCTTCTTTTTTTTTCTAGAGCTTTCAGGTGGGCTATTAAGTCTCCAATGTGTGCTTTCTTTGTTTTCTTTAAGTGGGCACTTAGTGCTATGAACTTTCCTCTTAGGATTGATTTCAGAGTGTCCCATAAGTTTGAGTATGTTGTTTCTTTATTTTCATTGAATTCCAGGAAGACTTTAATTTCTTTCTTTATTTCTTCCTTAATCCAGGTATGGTTCAGTAGTTGACTCTTCAGTTTACATGAGTTTGTAGGCTTTCTGGGGGTAGCATTGTTGTTGAATTCTAACTTTAATCCATGGTGATCTGATAAGACACAGGTTGTTACTAATTTTTTTTTTGTAACTGTGGAAGTTTGCTTTGTTACCGAGTATGCGGTCAATTTTCGAGAAGGTTCCATGAGCTGCAGAGAAGAAGGTATATTCTTTCCTATTTGGGTACAATATTCTATAGATGTCTGTTAAGTCCATTTGATTCATTACCTTTATTAACTCTCTAATTTCTTTGTTAGGTTTCTGTCTGATTGACCTGTCCATTGATGAGAGAGGAGTGTTGAAGTCTCCTACTATTAGTGTGTGCGGTTTGATGGCTGCCTTGAGATTTAGTAATGTTTCTCTTACATACGTGGGTGCTTTTATATTAGCAGATAGATATTCAGGATTGAGACTTCATCCTGATGAATTGTTCCTGTTATGAGTATAACATGTCCCTCTCCATCTCTTCTGATTGATTTAAGTTTGAAGTCAACTTTGTTAGAAATTAGTATGGCCACACCTGCTTGTTTCTTAGGTCCATTTGCTTGATAAGCCTTTTCCCTGCCCTTTACTCTGAGTAGGTGCCTGTCTTTGTGGTTGAGGTGTGTTTCTTGTAAACAGCAGAATGTTGGATCCTGTTTTCATATCCAATCTCTTAGCCTGTGCCTTTTTTTTTAAATTTTTTTATTGATAAAAGGAGGATACAGAAAAGAAAAAAAACAAATTTCCACCTCCTCCCACCCGCCTCCCATTTCCCTCCCCCTCCTCCCACTCTTCTCCCCCTCCTCCCACTCTTCTCCCCCTCCTCCCACCACTCTCCCCTTCCCCCCACTCCTCTCCCCCTCCCTTTCCAGTCCAAAGAGCTGTCAGGGTTCCCTGCCCTGTGGTACGTCCTAGGTCCTCCCCCCTCCATCCATATCTAGGAAGGTGAACATCCAGACTGGCTAGGCTCCCACCAAGCCAGCACATTGCGTAGGATCAAAACCGCGTGCCATTGTCCTTGGCGTCTCATCAGCCCTCATTGTTCGCCATGTTCCGAGAGTCCAGTTTTATCCCATGCTTTTTCTGGTAACAGTCCAGCTGGCCTTGGTGAGCTCCCAATAGATCAGCCCCACTGTCTCAGTGGGTGGGTGCACTCCTCGTGGTCCCGACATCTTTGCTCATGTTCTCACTCCTTCTGCTCCTCATTGGGACCTTGGGAGCTCAGTCCAGTGCTCCAGTGTGGGTCTCTGTCTCTATCTCCATCCATCGCCAGATGCAAGTTCTAGGCTGATATGCAATATATTCGTCAGTATTGCTCTAGGGTAGGGTCATTTCAGGTTCCCTATCCTCAGCTGCCCAGGGAACTAACTGGGGACCTCAGCTTGGGCACCTGGGAGCCCCTCTAGGGTCAAGTCTCCTGCCCACCCTAAAGTGGGTCCCTTAACTAAGAATTGTGGTTCCGTGCTCCCCTATCCAACCTTCCTTTATCCCGATCCTCTTGTTTCCCCAAGTCCACCCTCCTTCCCTTCTACCTTTTCTCTCCCCATCTCCCCTAACCCCCATCCCACCCCACCCCCAAGATCCCACTTTTCCCCCCGGCAATTTTGTCTACTTCCCTTATCCAAGAGGATAACTATATGTTTTTCCTTGGGTTCACCTTCTTACTTAGCTTCTTTAGATTCGCCTATTGTAGACTCCGTGAACCCTATTTATGCCTAGAAACCAATTATGAGTGAGTACATCCCATGTTCGTCTTTTTGGGCCTGGGATACCTCACTCAGGATAGTGTTTTCTATTTCCATCCATTTGCATGCAAAATTCGAGAAGTCATTGTTTTTTACCGCAGCATTGTGTGTATATATTCCATACTTTCTTCATCCATTCTTCCATTGAAGGGCATCTAGGTTGTTTCCAGGTTCTGGCTATTACAAATAATACTGCTATGAACATAGTTGAACAAATGCTTTTGACATGTGATAGAGCATCTCTTGGGTAAATTCCCAAGAGTGGTATTGCTGGGTCCAGGGGTAGGTTGATCCCGAATTTCCTGAGAAACCGAAACACTGACTTCCACAGTGGTTGCACAAGATTGCATTCCCACCAGCAATGGATGAGGGTACCCCTTCCTCCACAGCCTCTCCAGCAAAGGCTATCGTTGGTGTTTTTGACTTTAGCCAATCTTACAGGTGTAAGATGATATCTCAAAGTTGTTTTGATTTGCATTTCCCTGATCGCTAAGGAGGTTGAGCATGACCTTAAGTGTCTTTTGGTCATTTGAACTTCTTCTGTTGAGATTTCTCTGTTCAGTTCAGCGCCCCATTTTTTAATTGGGTTAATTAGCATTTTAAAGTCTAGTTTCTTGAGTTCTCTATATATTTTGGAGATCAGACCTTTGTCTGTTGCGGGGTTGGTGAAGATCTTCTCCCAGTCAGTAGGTTGCCTTTGTGTCTTAGTGACAGTGTCCTTTGCTTTACAGAAGCTTCTCAGTTTTAGTAGGTCCCATTTATTCAATGTTGCCCTTAATGTCTGTGCTTCTGGGGTTATACCTAAGAAGCGATCGCCTGTGCCCATCTGTTGTAGGGTATTGCCCACTTTCTCTTCTATCAGATTCAGTGTTTTTGGGCTGATATTGAGGTCTTTAATCCATTTGGACTTGAGTTTTGTGCACGGTGATAGATATGGGTCTATTTTCATTCTTCTACAGGTTGACATCCAGTTGTGCCAGCACCATTTGTTGAAGATGCTTTCTTTCTTCCAATGTAAACTTTTAGCTCCTTTATCGAAAATGAGGTGTTCATAGGTTTGTGGGATAAAGTCCGGGTCTTCTATACGATTCCATTGGTCGACTTCTCTGTTTTTATGCCAGTACCACCCTGTTTTCATTACTGTAGCTCGGTAATAGAGTTTGAAGTCAGGGATGGTAATGCCTCCAGAAGATCCTTTATTGTATAGGATTGTTTTGGCTATCCTGGGTTTTTTGTTTTTCCATATAAAGTTGATTATTGTCCTCTCCAGATCTGTGAAGAATTTTGATGGGATCTTGATGGGGATTGCATTGAATCTATAAATTGCCTTTGGTACTATTGCCATTTTTACTATGTTGATCCTCCCAATCCAAGAGCTAGGGATGTCCATCCATTTTTTGGTATCCTCTTCAATTTCTTTCTTCAATGCCTTAAAGTTCTTGTCAAATAGATCTTTCACTTCCTTGGTTAGATTTACCCCAAGATATTTTATGCTGTTTGTGGCTATCGTGAATGGAGAAGCTTCTCTGATTTCCCTCTCTGCTTCCATATCCTTTGAGCATAGGAGGGCGACTGATTTTTTGGAGTTGATCTTGTATCCTGCCACATTACTAAAGCTGTTTATCAGCTGTAAAAGTTCTTTGGTGGAATTTTGGGGGTCGCTTATGTACACTATCATATCATCTGCGAATAACGAAAGTTTAACTTCTTCATTTCCAATTCGAATCCCCTTGATCCCTTTATGCTGTCTTATTGCTATTGCTAGAACTTCCAGCACTATATTGAAGAGGTATGGCGAAAGTGGGCAGCCTTGTCGTGTTCCTGAGTTAAGCGGGATGGCTTTGAGTTTCTCTCCATTTAATTTGATGTTAGCTGTCGGCTTGCTGTATATAGCTTTTATTATATTTAGGTATGACCCTTGTATCCCTAATCTCTCCAAGACTTTTAACATAAATGGATGTTGAATTTTGTCAAATGCTTTTTCAGCATCTAATGACATGATCATATGGTTTTTTTCTTTCAGTTTATTTATATGATGGATTACATTGATAGATTTTCGTATGTTGAACCGGCCCTGCATCTCAGGAATGAAGCCTACTTGATCATAATGGATAATTTTTCGGATGTGTTCTTGGATTCGGTTTGCCAGTATTTTGTTGAGGATTTTTGCGTCGATATTCATGAGTGAGATCGGCCTGTAATTCTCTTTCCTGGTTGAGTCTTTGTGTGGTTTTGGTATCAGAGTAACTGTAGCTTCATAAAAGGAATTTAGTAATGACCCTTCTGTTTCTATATTGTGGAATATATTGAGGAGTATAGGTATTAGGTCTTCTTGGAAGTTCTGGTAGAATTCCGCATTGAAACCATCTGGCCCTGGGCTTTTTTTGATAGGGAGGTTTTTGATAACAGCTTCTAGTTCTTCGCGACTAGAAGACAAGTCTGTTTAGCTTGTTCACCTGGTCCTGATTTAATTTTGGTAAATCGTATTTATCTAAGAAAGTGTCCATTTCTTTTACATTTTCCAGTTTAGTGGCATACAAGCTTTTGTAGTAAGATCTAATGACTCTCTGAATTTCCTCTGTGTTTGTGGTTATGTCCCCCTTTTCATTTCTGATCTTATTAATTTGCAAATTTTCTCTCTGCCGTTTGATTAGTTTGGATAGGGGTTTGTCAATCTTGTTGATTTTTTCCAGGAACCAGCTTCTTGATTCATTGATTCTTTGGATTGTTTTTTGTGTTTCTATTTTGTTGATTTCAGCCCTCAGTTTGATTATTTCCAGTCTTCTACTCCTCCTAGGTGAGTCTGCTTCTTTTTTTTCTAGAGCTTTCAGGTGGGCTGTTAAGTCTCCAATATGTGCTTTCTCTGTTTTCTTTAAGTGGGCACTTAGTGCTATGAACTTTCCTCTCAGGACTGCTTTCATAGTGTCCCATAAGTTCGAGTATGTTGTTTCTTTATTTTCATTGAATTCAAGGAAGACTTTAATTTCTTTCTTTATTTCCTCCTTAATCCAGGTATGGTTCAGTAGTTGACTGTTCAGTTTCCATGAGTTTGTAGGCTTTCTGGGGGTAGCATTGTTGTTGAATTCTAACTTTAATCCATGGTGGTCTGATAAGACACAGGTGGTTAGTAATATTTTTTTGTAGCTGTGTAAGTTAGCTTTGTTACCAAGTATGTGGTCAATTTTCGAGAAGGTTCCATGAGCTGCAGAGAAAAAGGTATATTCTTTCCTATTTGGGTGGAATATTCTATAGATGTCTGTTAAGTCCATTTGCTTCATTACCTCCATTAATTCTCTAATTTCCCTGGTAGGTTTCTGTCTGATTGACCTGTCCATTGGTGAAAGAGGAGTGTTGAAGTCTCCTACTATTAGTGTGTGTGGTTTGATGGCTGCCTTGAATTTTAGCAATGTTTCTTTTACATACGTGGGTGCTTTTATATTAGGGGCATAGATATTCAGGATTGAGATTTCTTCCTGATGAATTTTTCCTGTTATGAGTATAAAATGTCCCTCTCCATCTCTTTTGATTGATTTAAGTTTGAAGTCAACTTTGTTAGAAATTAGTATGGCCACACCTGCTTGTTTCTTAGGTCCATTTGCTTGATAAGCCTTTTCCCAGCCCTTTACTCTGAGTAGGTTCCTGTCTTTGTGGTTGAGGTGTGTTTCTTGTAGACAGCAGAATGTTGGATCCTGTTTTCGTATCCAGTCTCTTAGCCTGTGCCTTTTTATAGGTGAGTTGAGTCCATTGACATTAAGTGATATTAATGACCAGTGGTTGTTAACTCCGGTCACTTTTTAAGTAGTAGGGTTTGTGTGTTTCCCTTCTTTGAGTTGCGCTGGTGAAGGGTCTCTAGATGTCTGAGTTATTGAGGTCTTTGTTGGACTCCTTGGTTAGTGATTTTCCTTCTAGTATTTTCTGTAAGGCTGGATTTGTGGCTACGTATTGCTTAAAATTGTTTTTATCCTGGAAAATTTTGTTTTCTCCATTTATGGTGAACGAAAGCTTGGCTGGATATAGTAGTCTGGGCTTGCATCCATGGTCTCTTAGTTTTTGCAGTACATCTATCCAGGACCTTCTGGCTTTCATGGTTTCGATAGAGAAGTCAGGTGTAAGTCTGATAGGTTTACCTTTATAAGTAAGTTGGCCTTTTTCCTTTGCGGCTCTTAATATTCTTTCTTTATTCTGTATATTTTGTGTTTTGATTATTATATGGCGAGGGGATGTTTTTTTTTGATCCAGCCTATTTGGGGTTCTGTATGCCTCTTGAACCTTCATAGGTACATCCTTCTTCAGGTTGGGAAAGTTTTCTTCTATAATTTTGTTAAGTATATTTTCTGGACCGTTGAGCTGCACTTCTTCTCCTTCTTCTACTCCAATTATTCTTAGGTTTGGTCTTTTTATTGTGTCCCATATTTCCTGAATGTTTTGTGATGAGAGTTTGTTGGACTTGCTGTTTTCTTTGATCAGTGCGTTTATTTTCTCTATGTTATCCTCAGACTCTGAGATTCTTTCTTCTATCTCTTGTATTCTGCTGGTTATGCTTGTTTCTGTAGTCCCTATTCGTTTACCTAGATTTTCCATGTCCAGCCGGCCCTCTGTTTGTGTTTTCTTCTTTGCCTCCATTTCATTTTTCAAATCATGAACTGTTTCCATTATCTGCTTGATTGTTTTTCCTTGCTTTCCTAGGGTATCATTCACTGATTTACTCAATTCCTCGAACTTTCTGTTATACTTCTCATCCATTTCTATAAGGGCGTTTTTTATATGCTGTTTAAGGGTGTCAATCACTGTCATGAAGTCAGTTTTTTCTCCTTCTTCATGATTAAGGTGTTCATGTCCTCCTGTTGTGAGGTCGCTGGCTTCTGGTGGTTTCGTGTTGTTCTTCAGATTGTTGTGTGAATTCTTGCATTGGCGTCTCCCCATCTCTTCCTTCCAATATTCTCCTATGGATCTTCTTTTACAGGATCAGGTCTTCTTGCCAACTGATGTACCTTCCAAGTGATGTCACTCCCCCGTGATGTTTCTCCTGGAGTCCAGTTCCGATCTCCTTGCTGCTTGGTTAGCTTGCAAACAAAGGCCCACCCTGCTTGCTGCAGGCAGGTTATGGAGACAAAGGAGCTACCACCTTCCCCTTTGCACTCACCTTCGGGTTCAGTCCCAGCGCCCAGGCAGGCTGAACAGGGAGGCACTCTGCTCCAAGAAGGGAGGGATGGAGGGAGACAGGGGGTAGGGGGATCTGGATGTAAGCTGGATGGGATAGGAGGAGAGAGGAGGTACCGGGCAGTGTAGCCCTGTAGGTTGATCAGGAAGTGTAGGCGGGCTGTTCCCGGGTGCCGCAGCACTCACTCACCACAATGATGTCTCACTAGGTGCCCTGATGAAACTCCTTGCTGCTTGGTTCGCTCGCAGACAAAGGGCCCACCCTGCTTGCTGCAGGCGGGCTATGGGGACAAAGAAGCCCCCGAGCTCCCCTTTACCCTACGCTTGGGGTTAGGACCCAGCGCCCAAGCAGGCAGAGCAGGGAGGCTCTCTGCCACCAGGGAAGGGAGGGGGGAGAGGAACAGAGGGTGGGGGGATCTGGATGTAAGCTGGATGGGATAGGAAGAGAGAGGAGGTACCGGGTAGTGTAGCCCTGTAGGTTGATCAGGAAGTGTAGGCGGGCTGTTCCCGGGTGCAGCAGCACTCACTCATCACAATGATGTCTCACTAGGTGCCCTGATCGAAACTCCGTGCTGCTTGGTTCGCTCGCAGACAAAGGGCCCACCCTGCTTGCTGCAGGCGGGCTATGGGGACAAGGAAGCCCCCGAGCTCCCCTTTACCCTACGCTTGGGGTTAGGACCCAGCGCCCAAGCAGGCAGAGCAGGGAGGCTCTCTGCCACCAGGGAAGGGAGGGGGGAGAGAAACAGAGGGTGGGGGGATCTGGATGTAAGCTGGGTGGGATAGGAAGAGAGAGGAGGTACCGGGCAGTGTAGCCCTGTAGGTTGATCAGGAAGTGTAGGCGGGCTGTTCCCGGGTGCCGTAGCACTCGCTCACCACAATGATGTCTCACTAGGTGCCCTGATGAAACTCCGTGCTGCTTGGTTCGCTCGCAGACAAAGGGCCCACCCTGCTTGCTGCAGGCGGGCTATGGGGACAAAGAAGCCCCCGAGCTCCCCTTTACCCTACGCTTGGGGTTAGGACCCAGCGCCCAAGCAGGCAGAGCAGGGAGGCTCTCTGCCACCAGGGAAGGGAGGGGGGAGAGAAACAGAGGGTGGGGGGATCTGGATGTAAGCTGGATGGGATAGGAAGAGAGAGGAGGTACCGGGCAGTGTAGCCCTGTAGGTTGATCAGCTAGCCTGTGCCTTTTTATATGTGAATTGAGTCCATTGACATTAAGTGATATTAATGACCAGTGGTTGTTAACTCCGGTCACTTTTTTAGTAGTAGAATTTGTGTGTTTCCCTTCTTTGAGTTGCGCGTGTGAAGGGTCTCTAGATGTCTGAGTTATTGTGGTCATTGTTGGACTCCTTGTTTAGTGATTTTCCTTCTTTTACTTTCTGTAAGGCTGGATTTGTGGCTACGTATTGCTTAAATTTGTTTTTATCCTGGAAAATTTTGTTTTCTCCATTTATAGTGAACGAAAGCTTGGCTGGGTATAGTAGTCTGGGCTTGCATCCATGGTCTCTTAGTGTCTGCAGTTCATCTATCCAGGACCTTCTGGCTTTCATGGTTTCCATAGAGAAGTCAGGTGTAAGTCTGATAGGTTTACCTGTATAAGTAAGTGGGCCTTTTTCCTTTGCAGCTCTTAATATTCTTTCTTTATTCTGTATGCTTTGCGTTTTGATTATTATATGGCGAGGGGATTTTTTTTTTTTGATCCAGCCTATTAGGTGTTCTGTATGTATCTTGAACCTTCATAGGTACATCTCTCTTTAGGTTGGGAAAGTTTTTTTCTATAATTTTATTAAATATATTTTCTGGACCATTGAGCTGTACTTCTTCTCCTTCTTCTACCCCTATAATCCTTAGGTTTGGTCTTTTTACTGTGTCCCATATTTCCTGAATGTTTTGTAATGAGAGTTTGTTGGACTTGCTGTTTTCTTTGATCAGTGTGTTTATTTTCTCTATAGTATCTTCAGAATCTGAGATTCTTTCTTCTATCTCTTGTATTCTGCTGGTTATGCTTGATTCTGTGGTCTCTATTCGTTTACCTAGATTTTCCATGTCCAGCCGGCCCTCTGTGTTTTCTTCATTGCCTCTATTTCAGTTTTCAAGTCTTGAACTGTTTCCATTATCTGCTTGATTGTTTTTCCTTGGTTTCCTAGGGTATCATTCACTGATTTATTCAATTCTTCAAACTTTCTGTTATACTTCTCATCCATTTCTATAAAGGCATTTTTTACATGCTGTTTAAGGGTGTCAATCACTTTCTTAAAGCCATTTTTTTCTACTTCTTCTTGATTAAGGTGTTCATGTCCTCCTGTAGTGAGGTCACTGGGTTCTGGTGGTTTTATCTTGTTTTTCAGATTGTTGGGTGAATTCTTGCATTGGCGCCTGCCCATCTTTTTCTCCGAATGCTCCCCTATGGATCTCCTTTTACTGGATCATGTTTCCTTGCCTACTGATGTACCTTCCCAGTGATGGCACTCCCCAGTGATGGCTCTCCTGTTGCTCCAGTGATGTCTCTCCTGGTGCCGAGATCAGATCTCTGTGCTGGTTGTGTAGCTCTTAAACAAAATGCCTACTTTGCTTGCTGTAGGCAGGATATTCTAACAAAGGAACTCCCGCCCTCCGGGTTGCCCTCAGGATTAGGCCCCAGGGCCCAGATAGTCTGAGCTGGGTGATGTTATGTGCCCGAAGAGGGAAGTTCTGGATGCAAGCTGCATGGGATAGGAAGATAGAGGCAGTATGCTGGGAGTATAGGCCCAGCAGGAAGCCCAGGAAGTATAGGGAGGATGAGGAACGTCTGAGTTCCATGTCCCCGGCTGCTGCCACGGGTCAGAAACTCACCCCAGTGATGGCTCTCCTGGTGCCAAGATCAGATCTCCATGCTGGTTGGGTAGCTCATAAACAAAGCGCCTACCTTGTTTGCTGAAGGCAGGCTATTGAAACAAAGGTACTCCCCCCCGCCTGGTTGCCCTCAGGATTTGGGGCCCAGATCCCCGAAGAAGGAAGGGAGGCAGAAGGGGGGAGTGTTCTGGATGCAAGCTGCATGGGATAGGAAGAGAGAGGCAGTATGCTGGGAGTATAGGCCCAGCAGGAAGCCCAGGAAGTATAGGGAGGATGAGGAGCATCTGAGTTCCGTGTCCCGGGCTGCTGCCGCGGGTCCGAAACGAGAATCAGTTTTCTTATTCCATCCTGCAGGTTCGATTTTTTTTCTTTCTTTCTTTCTTTCTTTCTTTCTTTCTTTCTTTCTTTCTTTTTTTTTTTGGTTTTTCGAGACAAGGTTTCTCTGTGGCTTTGGAGCCTCTCTGCGAGTAGTGCCTGTATTTCCTGAGCCATCTTGCCACACTCAGGCTGATTATGAGACATTTCTCTTAACACGGAGCTTGTTCTTTTTTTTTAATTTATTAAGGATTTCTGCCTCCTCCCTGCCACCGCCTCCCATTTCCCTCCCCCTCCCCCGATCAAGTCCCCCTCCCTCGTCAGCTCGAAGAGCAATCAGGGTTCCCTGACCTGTGGGAAGTCCAAGGACCACCCACCTTCATCCAGATCTAGTAAGGTGAGCATCCAAACTGCCTAGGCTCCCCCAAGGCCAGTAAGTGCAGTAGGATCAAAAACCCACTGCAATTGTTCTTGAGTTCTCAGTATTCCTCATTGTCCACTATGTTCAGCTAGTCCGGGTTTATCCCATGCTTTTTCAGACCCAGGCCAGCTGGCTTTGGTGAGTTCCCAGTAGAACATCCCCATTGTTTCAGTGTTTGGGTGCACCCCTCACGGTCCTGAGTTCCTTGCTCGTGCTCTCTCTCCTTCTGCTCCTGATTTGGACCTTGAGATTTCAGTCTGGTGCTCCAATGTGGGTCTCTGTCTCTGTCTCCTTTCATCGCCTGATGAAGGTTAATATTCATGAGGATGCCTATGTGTTTGTCTTTGGATTCACCTTCTTATTTAGCTTCTCTAGGAACATGAATTATAAGCTCAATGTCCTTTATTTATGGCTAGAAACCAATTATGTGTGAGTACATCCCATGTTCCTCTTTTTGGGTCTGGCTTACCTCATTCAGGATAGTGTTTTCTATTTCCATCCATTTGTATGCAAAATTCAAGAAGTCCTTGTTTTTTACTGCTGAGTAATACTCTAATATGTATATATTCCATACTTTCTTCATCCATTCTTCCGTTGAAGGGCATCTAGGTTGTTTCCAGGTTCTGGCTATTACAAACAATGCTGCCATGAACATAGTTGAGCATATACTTTTGTTGTATGATAGGGCCTCTCTTGGGTATATTCCCAAGAGTGGTATTGCTGGATCCAGGGGTAGGTTGATCCCGAATTTCCTGAGAAACTGAAACACTGCTTTCCAGAGTGGTTGCACAAGTTTGCATTCCCACCAGCAATGGGTGAGTGTACCCCTTTCTCCACAACCTCTCCAGCAAAGGCTATCATTGGTGTTTTTTATTTTAATGGAGCGTGTTCTTTATCTGAAATTCCAATATAAGTAGGCCTACTGTGTATTTTCCTTTTACCAAATCCAACAGAACAAAAACGAACACCTCATGGGCTACTTGGGTCCTCTGAATCCTTGTAGGAAATACTTTAAGTACTTTCACCCTTTCCTAACCGTATTAAGCATCTATGGCTGGGTATGATGGTGCATGTCTTTAATCCCAGAACTTGGGAGGCAGAGGAAGGCAGATATTTGTGAGTTTGAGACTAGCCTAGTCTACATATTGAACACTGGGCCAACCTGAGCCATATAGTAAGACCCTGTTTTTAAAAAGTAATAAAAACTTATACTAATTTCAACCTGTCATTCATGGCTGTTATGTTTTGTTTTAATTTGAAAGTTACTAGTACATGTAAGATACTTAATATGGTACCTGACACACGATAATTCTATATGACTACTTAGGAATTTATTACTTTGAGATTGGATCTCCCTATGTAGCTATGGTTGTTACTTCATAGAGTTATTATCCTATAGGACATATTTATACTAAAAAAATATTTGTTATTTATTTGAAATACTCTATTTTCATTTTTGAAATACTATTATTTTCTTTTGCTGAATCCTATAAAACCAAAATAAACATGCTGTTGGTTACACAGGATCCTCTGAGTTTATGTAGGAAATATTTTGAATATTTTGTCCTTTTTCTTTGCTATTCTTATTAAAATTTTCCTCTTCATTGAAGTAGATACAGGAAAGTATATAATTTTATGTGTGCTATTGCAATATGGCATATATATGCACTCATCTTTATAGATTTTATGTACATACATGTGACACAGTATGAGTCCAATAAATGTCCACAGTACGTATCCACACAGTACGAGAGACAGTAGGCATCAGTAGTATAAAATATCTAACAAATTTATAGAAAGTGCATGCAACATAGTTAGAACTGATACAGCCATTCTGTGAAGTGTTCACTTCACATGAGGTCCAGCCTCTTGTCCTTCAGTTATTATAACCATTGGACGCTGAGCAAAACATGGTCTCTGGTCCAGTTCAGACCTGGCAAACAAATGAAGAGCCCAAAGGCGGCTGCAGTGGCAGCATATTTAAACCTATGCACATACACCTTCTCCCTGGCTGGAGGTTTTAGGAACACGAGGGAGACTTACCAAAGTAAATACAATGGTTTTATTAATTTTGTATGATTCTGCAAGGCGCTTGAGCCACCACAGCACTTGGTGAGTGTGTACCCTGTTCTGGTGACTTCCACATCTCCAGAGGTCTATTCCAAAGAAATCGTCAGTGTGGACTCTGGCAAACTTGGCCAATAGGATGTTCCTGGGTGGGGGATGGTGGCACCACTCTGGCTTGTGATTGGGTTGGGCTTCCATGTGATAATGGCCTCCAAGGTAGGCTAACAGTTCTGAAACTAGTTCTGCTGCTTCTGTCTATGGTCCCCTTAGCAGGTTTTCTGTGCCTCCTTCCTTTCAGCTTCTTCTGGTTATCTAGCGCTACAAGCCCAGGCCCCAGGCATCCAACAAGGAGATGGGCTGAGTGAGGGGGCTGCAATTCTGAGAGCTCTCTGCTCTCTTCCCATTTCTGTTCTACTTTACTGTGTTCTCTTTCATTCTTGTTTTCAATCTACCAACAAAAGCTCCTTCCTTTCCTTGTTAACCTCTTTTCTCCTTTAGATTCCCACTTATTCCCAGGTCCCTTTCATAGGTTCGAAGACCCTCATCCTCCTTCTGCCTCGAATATTAAATGGATATAGGAAAGAAGTTCTAAGTATAGCATTTTTTTGCATTGTCACTTGTATTTTTTTTACTTTTTGCTTTTTGTTGTTGCTGTTTTTGAGATAGTGTCCCCATGTAGGTCAGGCCCATTGGCTGTGTTGTTCAGGCTGGCCCCCAACTCTTTGCCTCAGTAGTATCAGAATTACAGGCATGTGCCATAGTGTCCAGCAGCGACCATAACCTTTATTTGCCACTAGACTGTAGATGGTCCACCATTGTGTGTCACATCTAACCAGGCTGAGATGGTACCAAGTTGTACAAATGAAAACTCTTTATAGATTAGAGATCAAGGGCTTAGGTGGGAAGGGAGAAAGAGCATTGCCCTGCGACAAGATAATTGTGATGTGCTAAAGCGCAGATAAGACTGCCCTAAGACGTGTTTATCTTCTCGATCCTGTTCTTGAAGAATAAGAGGATGAACGTGTTCCTGTAGTGAGAGTGAATCCCGGACTACAAAAATCGGTGGGGGAGAAGAAGGAATATAGTTGTAATTATTGTTGCATAAGTAATTATTCATAAGTATTTATGCTTAATCAGATAAAATCTTAAGTGCACTGTGTGATAAAATATTAAAAACAAAACAGGCATCAAGTGGCAGATTGAAATTCATATGCATCTATTCTTATTTATTTCTGTGCTCCATGCAGATGATATAATAACCCACCTGTTTTTTTTTTCTCCTATGAAGGCGAGTGGATAGTTGTTCAAACTCAGGCGTCTTCAAGTGTATAAACACTAAAACTCTCTTGTGCTGTCTTGCTGATATAACTTCTGTTTTTCCAGACTGCCAGTCTCAGCTGGCTAATCACTTTCTGTGGTCTGTACTATTCTTGATACAGTCACCGGAACATTCACATTGGAGTTTGCATTTATACTAAATTTCTATTAAACATTTTAAATGTAGGGACTGGAGAAATAGCTCGGTGATTAAGAGTGCTTGCTGTTCTTCCAGAGGACCTGAGTTCGGTTCTCAGCACCCGTATCAGGTGACTCACAACCATCTGTAACTCCAAGCCAAAGGGTTGTTTCCTCTTCTACAAGTTTATCAGGGCACCCTAACATTCCTGGCACTCACTCATATAGGCATACACATACTCATAAATAAAAGTAAACCTTTAAAAAGTTATTATCTGGGCCTGTTGGAATTTAATTTATATAAATTTTATTTTGCATAAATCATGGTTATATAATTACATGTAACAAAGAATGCTATAAAATTTTATACAATTTGGTTTTAAGCATATATTTGATGTGGGATGTCCTTCGGTATATGTGTTGCTTTTTATTGGTTGATGAATAAATCTGTTTCGGCCAACGGCTTAGCAGAGCAAAGTCAGTTGGGAAATCTGAACAAAGATGAGAGAGTAGGCAGAGTCAGAGAGGTGCCATGTAGCTGCCAAAGGAGACAGAAGCCCTGGAACCTTTCTGATAAACCACAGCCTTGTGACGATACACAGATTAAAAGAAATAGGTTAATTTAAGATATAAGAAATAGCTTGAAATATGCCTAAGATATAAGCCAAACAGTGTTGTAATTAATATAGTTTCTGTGTAATTTTTCAGGCCTGGGTAGCCAGGAAATGAATGAGCAGTCTCTGCCTACATATATATGCTTAAATATGCATATCTTTTTGTTTTTATATAACAGAATTCTGACATCGAATTATAAGTTATATGTTTATATCCTTGAGGAGGTAAAGGAAGAAAGAAATTTAGAGAATTTGAAGTTCTTGAAATTCTTTCTCTTGAAAGAATCTTAGTTATGGATTAAATTATGTCCCACCCTAACAAATTTGTATGCTGAATTTCTAATTTCTGGTGTGATTATGTGGGGAGAGGACCTCCAAGAAGGAAATTGAGGCTAAATGAAGTCATGAAGGTGGGCCGTAGACTAGTAGGACTGCTGTTCTCATAAGAAGATGAAGCCACAGTAGAAATTTCTTTCTTCTTGTGCACAGAAGAAAGGCTACATGCAGATACAGGGTGAAGGCAGCTGTCTACCAGTCAGGAAATGAACACATATTGAGAACCAACCCATAAAAGGATCTTGTTCTTATAGTTACAATCTCCAGAATGGTGAAAAAAATCAATTTCTGGTGCCTAAACTATGTTACCTGTAGTATTTTGTTATAGATGCCCTGCTTGACTAATACATACCTTGATGAGACAAAGTTGTTTCAATGTGTATTTTTAAAGTATGTTAGAACATTTATTAAATATCAAATATATTGACAAAATTTATTTAAAATATTAAAGCAAATTTTTATACAGGTGCTGTGAGATGGCACAACAGGTAAAGGCACTTTACCTTCTTTCATTCCACATGTAAGTGGAATTCCACATGCCCCCACACAAATATAAAGTATATATTTTAAATTGAATATGTTCCCTAATGCTCCTCTCTACCATTCCTTCACCCCAATTAGTACCCTTTATTGCCATAGGCAATTTCATTTATGCTTTCATCTTATACATATGTACATACATACATGTGACTGTAAAATCTAGGGACCACAAACTTATTTGCTTTTCTGAAAGTCTAGCTGTTTGAAATCGGGTATAATGCCATTGCCAACACTATTTTATTTGTTCAGACTTGCTTTGACTATCCAAAGACTTTTGTGCTTGTAAATGAATTTTGTTTTCTTCTATTTCTGTTAGTACAGCCATCAAACCGCACACACTAATAGTAGGAGACTTCAACATTCCTCTCTCACCAATGGACAGGTCAATCAGACAGAAACCTAACAGAGAAATAAGAGAATTAATGGAGGTAATGAAGCAAATGGACTTAACAGACATCTATAGAACATTCCACCCAAATAGGAAAGAATATACCTTCTTCTCTGCAGCTCATGGAACCTTCTCGAAAATCAACCACATAGTCGGTAACAAAGCAAACATCCACAGTTACAAAAATATTAGTAACCACCTGTGTCTTATCAGATCATCATGGATTAAAGTTAGAATTCAACAACAATGCTACCCCCAGAAAGCCTACAAAGTCATGGAAACTGAACAGTCAACTACTGAACCATACCTGGATTAAGGAAGAAATAAAGAAAGAAATTAAAGTCTTCCTGGAATTCAATGAAAATAAAGAAACAACATACTCAAACTTATGGGACACTATGAAAGCAGTGCTAAGAGGAAAGTTCATAGCACTAAGTGCCCACTTAAAGAAAACAGAGAAAGCTCACATTGGAGACTTAACAGCCCACCTGAAAGCTCTAGAAAAAAATGAAGCAGACTCACCTAGGAGGAGTAGAAGACTGGAAATAATCAAACTGAGGGGTGAAATCAACAAAATAGAAACACAGAATACAATACAAAGTTGATTATTGGAAAAAAAAATCACACAGTTACAAATAACCCAGGCCCTTTATATATAACTTAATTTAGTTTAATGAATTGCCCAAGCTTACTTCCTACTTTGTTTTAAATAATTGATTGCCATTATGTAAATTGTTACCCTTATCATAATCTGGGTCATTGACACATGGAGTTTCCTTGCATTTTATTTGCAGTTTTTGTGTGCCTACTATTATTTCAAGATAACAATTGTAAAACTCAATGTGAACTGTAAACATGTTGTAAGAAGACAAAAGAACAGCTGTCAGACATATTGCAAAACCGATGTTATAGAAATACTTATTTAAGCTTACAAAATGGAGGGATGAGGAAAAAAACACTGAAATTTTACTTTAAAATATTTTTAAATATAATTAAATAAAATAAAACTTTGTCTCTGAAAAAAAAGAAAACAATACAAAGAATCAATGAAACAAAAAGCTGGTTCCTGGAGAAAATCAACAAGATTGACAAACCCCTATCCAAACTAATCAAACGGCAGAGAGAGAATTTGCAAATTAATAAGATCAGAAATGAAAAGGAGGACATAACCACAGACACAGAGGAAACTCAGAGAATCATTAGATCTTACTACAAAAGCCTATATGCCACAAAACTGGAAAATGTAAAGGAAATGGATACTTTTTAAGATAAATATCATATACCAAAGTTAAATCAGGACCAGGTGAACAATCTAAATAGACCTGTTAGTCGCGAAGATTTAGAAGAGGTTATCAAAAACCTCCCTACCAAAAAAAGCCCAGGACCAGATGGTTTCAATGCGGAATTCTACCAGAACTTCCAAGAAGACCTAATACCTATACTCCTTAATGTATTTCACAATATAGAAACAGAAGAGGCACTGCCAAATTCCTTTTATACAGTTACTCTGATACCAAAACCGCACAAAGACTCAACCAAGAAAGAGAATCATAGACCAATCTCACTCATGAACATCGATGCAAAAATCCTCAACAAAATACTGGCAAACCGAATCCAAGAACACATTAGAAAAATTATCCATTATGATCAAGTAGGCTTCATCCCAGGGGTGCAGGGCTGGTTCAATATACGAAAATCTATCAATGTAATCCATCATATAAATAAACTGAAAGAAGAAAACCATATGATCATTTCATTAGATGCTGAAAAAGCATTTGACAAAATTCAACATCCCTTTATGATAAAAGTATTGGAGAGATTAGGGATACAAGGGTCATACCTAAATATAATAAAAGCTATATACAGCAAGCCGACAGCTAACATCAAATTAAATGGAGAGAAACTCAAAGCCATCCCATTAAAATCAGGAACACGACAAGGCTGTCCACTCTTGCTATTTCTGTTAGTAGTGGCATTGGAATTTTGATTAATATTTCATTGAATTCATAGATTGCTATTGGTAGGGTAGCCATTTCCACAATGTTAGTTCTTCCAGTCCATGAGCTTGGGATATCGTCCCACGTTTAGACTCTTCAATTTCTCTTGAATGCTTTATAGTTTTCATTGTAGAGGCTTTTAATTTCCTTGGTTATCTTGATAGAAAATATCAAGATATTTTCTAAGACAATAGTGAAAGGAATTATTTCCCTGATTTCTTCCTCAGCATGTTTGATATTGGTCTATATGAAGGCTACTGATTTTTGTATGTCAATATTATATGCTAACACTGCTGAAAGTTCTATGAATTTTCTGGTAGAGTCTTAAGAAATTGTATGTAAGGAATTATGTTCACCTGCAAATAAGGATGCTTTGATTTCTTCCAAAGATTTTGGCAAGTATACTTTAAGTACATCTTACTCATTCGTTTGTGTGTGTGTGTGATTTATTCTTTTCTAATAATTTTCTTCGTATGTGTGTGTGCGTGTGTGTTTTCCCTTTTGTATGCACGTATATGTGGATGCCGATGGTAGGAATCTTCTTCTATAGCTGTGTCATAGAAGCAGGGTCTCTCAGTCAAACCCAGAACTCTCTCAATAAGACTAATCTCCCTATCCAGGAGTGCTCTCTGTCTTTTTTTCCCCTGAGACTGGAAATGGAGATGGTGGCTTTGCCTACCTGGTGATCCAAACTCCAGTCTATCTGCTTGCGCATCAGTAATTCTGAACCATCCCACAGCTCTCCTATCTCTTACATTTTAAACACAGAACCTATATAAGAACAAACATTTTTGCCACTGGGAGTATGAATATGATGAAATGCATTATATGAAATTCTCAAAGAACTTGAAAGTAAGGAAAACACTTGTTGCTAGTCAGTTTTAGCATATTGATTGTTCTTTTAATGCTAATATAAATATCAATGCATATGGTGCTAATTTCTTATTAACAGAAAGATTCATTGTGAAACCAAATAATATATTAATATTGAATTATTTAACTTAGTAGCACATTGCATGTCTGATGATATATTACAAGAGGATCTTTATTATTGTGTTATAATTTTTTTATGCTACTGGGGATTAAACCTAGGACCTCAAGCATACCAGGCAAGCGCTTCACTACTAAACTGCATTCCAAGCACTTCAAAAAATTATTTTTTGTCCTTAATTTGTGTGTATAATGTGTGTGTGTGTGTGTGTGTGTGTGTGTTTGTAGAGGGGTGCATACATGTCATGAAATGTGTGTCAGTGCTCACCTTTTACTTTGAGACAGGCTTTCTCTTGCAACTCACTACTGTGGTACTGGGCTAGCAGACCTGTGTGTTTTCAGTGATGTATTGGCTCTCCCTCCCATCCTATGTGGGCTCACTGGAATGACAGACACTTGCACTGCTGTGTTAGTCTTTTACTTGGATTCAGGAGATCTGAATTCAGGTTGTTAAAAGCTCTATCTACTGAGCCATCTCCTTAAGCCCCGCTTTTTACTTGGTATTCTGTTTTGAGCCAGGAACTTGCTGAACTGCTTAGGCTGCTTTTGGACTTGCTTTGTTGCCTAGGCAGGCATTAAATGTGTGGACTTCCTTGCCACAGGCTTCTAAAGAGCTGAGATGATGGTCTTGTATCACCAGGCTCGATTACAAAGAAATATAGGTATATATATATATATATATATATATATATATATATATATATATATATATATAGAGTATTAAATTAAAGATCAGTGTAACAATATGCTTTTGTTTAGTCTTTTATAGCCATACTACCAAAAGCTTAGTGCATTTTCTCTTGCTTATTTATTTTCATTGTTATTCATAATTTTCTTCTCTATTTCTGTGTTTATATTAGGTTGAGTCGAGACGATGTGTTCTTTAGGAAAACTTTCAGGGTGAGGAAAGCTTAAAATCTAAAATTCAGAAAACCTGGATCACGACAGAATCACCCATTAAAAAAGTTTTATTTTGCCCAAATCATAATTTTAATTTAAAATGTTAGTATGCATAGAGCCATCCCCATTGGTAGAGGTGTGGGTAGGCCAGCCCAGAAGGTGTGAGCCTAGGAGAGCTGCTCCTGTCACTCATCTGGGCAGCGTGGGTGGGGGAAAGATGCCCCCCTGCTAACTGAGGCAGGTGGGAGAGCTGGCTCTGTCCTTTATCAGCTGCATCACACCTGAGCAACACAGCAGAGCTGATCCCCAAGGTGCAGGTGTGGGAGATCTGACCCTGGGGACATGAAAGCAGGAGAACTGGCCCTGCCCCTTCCTTATCATTGCAAGGGGTGAAGTCGGCAGAGCAATGCAGGAGAGCTCACTCTGGTGGTGAGGACAAGGGAGAGCCGCGAGGGAGCTGACCAACCCTGCAACTACTGAGGCCCAGAACCAGGGTTACGAGTTGGCACACCCCAGCATTCACCTATCTATATCTGCTGGAGCATGCAAAGGGGGCCGGTCCTGCAGACCCAAAGCTGTAGGATCTCCATGACACAGGATATCCAAGAGGAGGCCCAGTGAAGGCCCAGCATCAATAGTGTAGCAGAAGCTAAAGACCTCGAACCGGACCAATGACTCTTTGCAATAAACATTTGAGAGTAAAGATAAGTGGATAAGAGGGTTTATTTACTGTGTGACTCAGTGTGTCACACTACAGCTTCCATGACGAGATTGAGTTTTCTTTTTTTCTCTTAAATTTTATTTTATTTTATCTTGGGGAAAGGTTGCAAGGGCAGAGGGTGGATAGGAAGGGACAGGGAAATGAATGGGATGGAGATGCACGATGTGAAAGCCACAAAGAATGAATAAAAAGAAGTGATGTTCTTGTACATGTTAGGCATATGTCCTAACACTGAGCTACTTCCCTACCCCTCAAATTTGATTTATCCCACTTTTCCTTAAATGTGTTAAAATATGATATTGTCAATTTTTAAAAATTATGTTTATTTCTGTGCTTCCTAAATGTTATACCTCTACTATAACGTGCAGGAGCGTGACCTTTCTGTGCCCTATCCTGACTGATAATTTTACTTCTTCCTCTGATGGCATCCGTTTTTCTGGCTCCTGTTGCTATTTCCGCATTGCTGGAGGACTGATCTCAGTCATAGTGTAGGATGTGAGCTGGTCAGTCTTCTACTTAAAATCATCCCCAGGAACCTCCAGAGACAAGTGACCTGAGCTTGCAGGAGCTCATGGACTCTGGACCAACAGTCAGGGAGCCTACATGGGACCGACCTAGGCCCTCTGCAAGTGTGTGAGACAATTGTGTAGCTTGGTCTCTTAGTAAGGCTTCTATCAGTGAGAGCGGGGACCTCTCCCTGGTGCTTATCTGGCTTTTGGCAATCTGTTCCCCCACGCTATATTACCTAGCCCCGCCTCCATGTAAGGAGGAGTTTGGTCCTGCCTCAACTTGATGGGCCATGCTTTGTTCAAGTCCATGGGAGGCCTGTCCCTTTCTGAATGGAGTTGGAGGAAGAGTGGATGGGGAAGGGGGGATTAGATGGAAAAGGGGAGTGGATGGGAGGAGAGGAGGGCGGGGAAACTAGTTGGTAGGTAAAATGAGAAAAAAATGTTATTTACATAAAAATGAAAAAAATCATCCCCCAGCTCCCTTACCCTCCAAGACAAACTTCAACCCCAGCCTGCTGAGTCTCTAGCCACAGACGCCACTGTCTCTCTTGCCGCATCATTTGTAATCTCAGTGTGTCATTGGTGGGTGAGCAAACACAGACACACAGCTCTATGCAGCTGCTCTCAGCGGCCTGAGGCATTCCCCTTAGCTTTTAGGGACCTGCCTCAGGCCAGATGGGGATTCATGACTTTCATGCTGAAAAGAATTCCAGGACTAGCTCGTCCAGTAAAGCAGACTTTTTTCTTACATATTTTAATATAGATTTGAGCATGAGGGTTAAAAGGAAGAAAGATACTTAGAGGAAAATAAGACAAGTGGGGGCTTGTGCTCCCATGCGAGAGGAGGGGAAAATGAGGTGTGCTGGAGTGTGTCTACAAGAAAGAGGAAGCAATTAGTTGTCTCAGCATCTGTCATAGCCATTCTTTTGGTGGCTCTTGAAATATGCATTTCAGAATGTTGCTAAGAAACCTTTTATACCCATCTATTCCTCGTTTAGCAAGATACAGGAGGGGACTCCAAAAATATATTGTACGGAATTTAGAATTCAATGAGGTAAAATCAGAAGCTGTGAGGGTTAGTTACACAGGAAGTTTAACACACATCCTCTTTAAATGGGATTTCTGCTAGAAAATTTCAGGTTTATGGTTGGGAAGGGAAAAGGTCTTAAGTTGTGAATTGTGCTGGATTTTTTGCTGGTGAGAGCCTTCATCTAGATGGCCCGGTGAAGGGCTTCTCTTTTTCTCATGTCCCTCAGTTTCCCCTGTTTTTGTATCCTGCCTTAAGTATTCCACTTGCTTTCTCTTGACTCTCACCTGGTGCAGCAGGCCTCTGCCTTCAGACCAGTCACTCCCTGCTCCACCTTGTCTTGCGCAGTGCAGCAAAGGACATTCACTACTTTTGCAAGAAACTGATTTCAAAAAGAACTAGCTTAAGAGTCATTGCTTCCCTATAACCACTCCTCAATTACTTTCTCTGAATCACTTTAGTTTGGGGGCTCACTACTATGCCCCAAGCACCTACATTTCTCTCAGTTGTTCTAGATTGTGTTCACCTTAATACCCACCCCTCCCCTCACTTTCACTACACTGAGATTCTGATCTATCTCTCTATCATCTGTCTGTCTGTCTGTCTATCTATGTGTGTATACATATCATATATATATATATATATATAATATTATATATATATCAGGTATACCTATGTATCTATAGCCAGAGCTCAGTGTGTGTGTGTTTCCTTCTTCCTCTCTTTTTCATTCCCTTCCGCTTTTCTTCTCTTTCATATTCCCCCTCCTTTTCCCTTTCATTCTCCTCCTCCTATTCTCTCTTCGTCCTCTCTTTCCTTCCCTTTCCTTTTTTCCTTCTAACTCTCTCATTTTGTTTTTTAAAAACTGGTCTCACTAGATTATCCATAGTAATTTTAATATATTTCAATTTGCAGTTGAAAGATGTAGAAAGGAAAATAATAGAAGCCAAAGAAAACATTAAGATGAAAATACATATGGTTACTTATTAATTTAATTTTAATATGGAAACAAATATATATATATGTAGAGAGAATATATAATGATTTCACAGGAATGCAGTGTTGATCCTGAACTATTACCAACCAGTGGAAGCTTGTCACCGTCCTCCAATTGGAAACCAGTACAAGTGTCTTCATTTATCATCAGTTTCTCACATTCCTCTATGAGATATTTGAAAAACGCAATTGCCCTAGCAGTAATTCTTCAATTTCATTAAATACCATTTAACTTTTAAAAATTGTTTTATATCTTGGAAGTTCTGCGCGAGGAAGGCAGCATGAAAAAAACCCAAATCTGCTTTTTTTTTTTCAAGGTCAGTTAACCATTGGGATATCGATTATATTTGTGGTGTTAGAGATGGAGCCCAGGACTCCAGACATCTTAGGTAGATATTCTACCACTGAATTATACCTTCAGCTCAACAATTGAAATGTTAACATGTGTGTGGGGGGGAGGGTTATGTCCCTCCTTTCACTGTCAGAATTAGAGCATTTCCTTTTAGTATTTAGTCTCCAGGAAGTAGGATCCTAATGCATGATCTTCCACTTCTGAGCTGGAGAATGTGGATGAGAGAAAAAGCAAGAAGAGCTCATTCTGGCTTGGATGTAGTCTCCTCTTGGGTTTTGTTAAAGTAGCAGGACCCTTAGGTTCAAACAGCTCCAATTTCTGAATGTCTTCAGAAGAAAGGGGAGGACCATGAACAAAAATTGGAGTTTACCAAATGAGTGTTTGGCTACCATCGTCACATAAGATCCCATGAGGAGCATATTAGGAAATATTTTTTTAGATTTTGATCTGTGCTCGGAATACCCATATTTCTGGTTCTTTCCCTGCCCACCACCTCCAGGTTTCGGATGGAAGTGTGCCTAATGAATTACAGTCTGTGTGGTTCCTTGGTAATGCTTCCCATGCCTGGTAAGAAGATTTAAACAAAAAAGTGTCCTGACATCCAATCATCATCTTTCCAGCTCATCTGTTTCCTCCTTCCTAGAAACAGTACCATCTGATCCCCAGTGAAGTTTAATGTCTTTAAAATTGGATCCTGGGATTGGTGAAACTGTTCAGTGGTTGTGAGTAAGTATCGTTCTTGCAGAAGACCTGAGTTCAAGTCTCAGCGCCCATGTCAGCAGCTCACAACCACCTGTAACTCCAGTTGCAAGGCATCTGATGACTTCTGGCCTCTGTAGGTAGCAACACTCACGTGTGGGCCTCCTCTCCCACATGCACGTATTTAAAAATAAGGGAAATGTTAAACTGGGTCTCTAGCTTATGACCATGCACAGCTCCTCACATCCATGCAGTTTTCTTAGTGGTAGAGTGTCTTTTTTTTATAATAAATTGTTTTGATCATACCTGGATTTATGCTAATGAATTTGTATAGGTTGAGGCCCCAAGATAGCCAAAGATGGGGGCTGGTAAGCTGAAAGAGCAAATGATTAGAGTATTAAAAAGGTCAGAACTTTTAGCCTCACCTACCAGGTTATAGAAACGAGCTAGGCATTAAGCCACACTTGATCAACTTCTGTATTGCTAAAGTGAGGTGCCTGGAGAGTGCTATTCCCAGAGAAGGCATGAGCACTCCTCACCCTGTCTTGCCTTACTTTCCTCTTCCATTTTCTGTTCCTTTGTGTCCTTGAAACATACTTATGATGGACTGGTGAGTTTAAATCCCATGCACTGCTTTAGGCAATTAATTGAGCCTGAGGAGGAAAGCTGTAGGAACCTGCCAATTACGGCCAGCCAATCATAAGTGTGGGTGACAGACTAGAACTGGTGACTGGCATCTGAAGTGGGTGGGCAGTAGTCTTATGGAACCAAACCCTTAACTCAGGAGATCTGATGCTATCATCAGATATATAGTGTTAGGGTTAAATTAACTTACAGGACAACTCAGTTGGTGTGCAGTGGAGAACCTTGTGTCACAAGTCCTGTGAACTAGGCAAGGATAGAGAAAAATGACTTTCTCTCTCTCAGAAACCTCCTGATTGGTGGTTGGGGTTCAGCTCAGCAGTGCGGTGCTTGACTGACAAGCACAGTACCCTGGGTTTGCCCCTTAGCTCTTGAGAAAAAAAGCATCTTATTTGAAATGCCTATCCTTGGTGTGAATTAACTATCTGATAGGATTGCATGGGTCTTTAGACAGAATGTTTCCTTAAAACATGATTAATGTGTAATTTATTTCTTGAAATCACTTGAGAATTAATATTGCATGGTGAGGGATGTCTAATCATGGCAACAAGAAAGTCTGAATTTTGTCTGGCTGGGACACAAGGCTTGCTGAAGCTATAGAAGCTGCCTTGATTTTCAACCCTTTAATACTATGGAAAGTTTAACCTCGTTGAGTTTAAATTCCTGGAAACTCGAAACAGTAGCCCACATGGGGATTTGTAGAAGATGCAGGGCATTGTTAATTCCACAGCCTCTAAGCAATTCATTCTCTTGAGATATTTTGGGTATCAGAACATTGTCAGCTAAGCCTGTTCCACCTACCTACAGATGCAGGATTCCAGTGGAACACAATGCTACCCAGACTCGTGGGATGACCTTGCCAGCTCCATTGCTCAACCAAAGGATTCCATTTTCATCCCCAGTTCCTGCAAGATGAAAATAGGACTAGGAATTTTAGTCCAAGTTCAATAACAGTGTAAAGATGAGCTCACACAAATCTTTCCCCCAGATCCTAACACAACCCTTTAGTAGGCATTAGCATCCTCTTTCTGTCATTCACATCATAGGTAATCCCTTTGAAAGTTTCCAAAGTGCACATTGTGATATTATAGGCCTTCATTCTCTGCTTGATTCCTCATTTTCCTATTTTAAGGTTTAAAATCCTTTTGCATAAACATATAGTCTAAAGAAAGCATAATAAATCCTATTTTGGATAGTGGGATTCAAATATACCACTGGTCAAAACTGCACAGGTTGACACTCTGGTTCTTCAAATGTGTTGTACAGGAATCCTTCATACATAGGTTTCATACCTTGATATAACAGTAGTCACCCTGAACATAACTGCCCCTCTGCCTGACTTGCCAAGCATTTCAAACCACATATCAAGCTAAGCGTTTTGTGCTGGCCATTGACCCCAGGATATTTCTTAACTGATGTTTCTTTCATTAATAATTAAAAAAATTTTTTTGACAGGGTTGTAGAAGGAGACTGCTCAGATCCAAATAATCACACAGAAAGTATATTAATTACAGCATTGTTTGGCCTATTAGCTCAGGATTCTTATTAACTAACTCTTACATCTTAAATTAACCCATTTCTATTAATCTGTGTATCACCATGAGGCTGTGATCTACCAGTAAGGTTCCTAAGGTTTTGGTGTGCCCTTCTCCTTCTGCAGTTACATGATGTCTCCTTGTCTCTGCCTACTCTCTTTATGTATGTATGTATATATATACACATATATTATATATATATATTATAATATATATATTCAGATTTCCTGCCTGACTTTGCTCTGATAATCCATTGACTGAAACAGCTTTTTTATATAACCAAGGGTAATGAAACATATTCAGAGCATACAGAGGGCAATCTCACATCACCTCCCCCTTTCTGTCTAAATAAAAAGTAAGGTTTTAACTTTAACAGAGTAAAATTACATATAACAAAACAGGTACCAAACAAGAATTACATTTACAATATTTCCTTGTGAGTGTAAAGTTTCATATCTAGTTTATCTTTTATTCATAACTAAAGAAAAATATAACTATAACTCAGTGCAGGGTGAGTGAGTTTATAAAGTCAACCAAATATCCATGGCCTACAGGCAACCAGTACTGAGGCATGAGGAGCATCCTGGTCTTGGCTACTGAAAAACATTCATTTCTGTCTGTAAGTTCCCAGCAAATCACATTTCCTACTGTCCTGGATTTTTTTTTCTACCTCTATTTTCAATCTCTTTGCACATTCCATCTTTGGCTGCCAGTTCTTGTAGAACCAGATTTTCTTAAAAACCCTCTGGGAATCTCTTGAATGTTGATGCTAGTTTTTTTTTCTGTTGTTATTATAATTTAGCAGAAAGTAATGTTTTGTTGTTTTGAAATTAACGTGCAAAGTAATGAGTAATGAGTTCTGACTGTACTCTGAGCACTTAGTCAAGCCACTTATCATCACAGCTTCCAGTTGCATGAACATAATTATAAGAATATAGCTTAAATTTGAAGCCTCTTTCTAGTCCTAATATTCTTTGGCCTAATGTATCTAATTAGTGGTATAGTTCCCCCTTTAATGGTGTATGAGGATTTGAATGTGATAAATGGTATCTTCACAATTTGTTTTCTTTCATATGTGAAATTGCTATTCCCACTATTTCCTTCCCATAAATCTTTTGAGAAAGAAAAGCTAATTCATTGCACCAATAAGTGTCTGATCACTCTGAAAAAGGAGTCTTTCCCTGAAAGAGATGTTTTAATCAGTACATCAAACAGATTAAACGTGTCAAAACATCTTACCGTATAATGCAAACAAAATTAGAAACAGAAGAAGACTCTTCAGTTTCCATTCCCACCCTTCAAGATTTTTGTCATCAATTTAAAAAATGACACATATACCTGATTAAAAAAATAATGATGATAACTAGCTTTGTTTTATAGAGATCCACAGAATCATGTAGACCAGTCTGGCCTCTAACTCCTGAGATCTGCCTGCCTCTGCCTCCCAAGTGCTGGGATTAAAAGTGTGCGCCACTACCTTCCGGCTTCATTTAAAATATTCTTTTTAGGAAGCATAGTGAACTAAAAAGGAGCAAGAAGAAAGAGTAGTTTTTCAAGAGTAGTAGTTAGTGCCTGTTTCCATTGGCGTACAATAAATTTTTTTTAGAAAGAACTGAAAGACTTTTATTGAAGTTTCTACAAAGAATTTTGTTTTTACTCCAGTTCTTTATTCATCATCCAGACATCTGAAGTACCCTAACTTAAACAGAAATACCAATAACATTTTGTAGAAAGTAACTTCATATATAAAGCAGTTACAAATGGACAGATGAAAACACTAGAAAGAAGGTATCACTCTAATTCCCAGGATGCCATGTATTCATGACATTAATACTGCCTGAACATTCCGAGTCATTGAATTGCAGGAGCATGAACGTCTTCCATCTTGTTATGCTTGATTTGATTTTTTAAAATCAATATGACTATTATGTATGTCTGGGTGGATATGCACCACCTGGGTACGTGATCATCAAAGTGATCAAAACATCTCAGAATTCCTGATCATGGAACAATGGAAAGTTGTGATCACCATGTAAGTACTGGAAAATATGCCCACCTCAATTCAAGGCCAGCAAGAACTCTGAACTACTCTGCCCTCTCTCCAGCTCTGTGTTGATTATTTATGGCTTACAATAAATTAAGACAGGTAGGGAGGCTGCTCTCAGCAGGAGTGTCCTCACCTGGAGCTCTCTGGCGCCCTCTGTTGCAGAGCTGGGGCTGTGCTGCATTGCTCCTCATGGCTGCAGTCATATTCTCTCATGCAACACTTTCTGTTCCTGCTTCCCACAAATGTCCACTTCTTACCATTGGTGGCTTTGCCTAGATCTGTAAAGTGATTTGAAGCCTGTTGGGGCAGGTGTGAGAAACGTGCAGCTTGGAAAAGAGGATGTTCAGCCTGTGAGGTTGCTGTGTTACCAAGTCATATTCCTATGTCAGCAAGGTCCTGGCAAAAACCCAGGCCAGGCTAGGCCATGTGCACTTTCTCTCTCTCTCTCTCTCTCTCTCTCTCTCTCTCTCTCTCTCTCTCTCTCTCTCTCTCTCTCTCCATGCATGTGTGTTATAGATATGCTCGCGTGGCTGTGTGCTAGTGTGTGTATGTACATGTGGAGGATAGAGGTTTAATGGTGGAGGTTTGTGGTGTGAGTGGCAGGAAGGATCTTAGCTCTACCATACTCTTACAGCTATATGACTACAACAAGCATGGTGTTCCAGCACCCACCTCCATGCTGAGAGCTGGATAGCATTAGGATCAGCTTGCTTTTGATATGGAGAGATGACTCCAGAAATCTACTTATCTCTTTTTATGAACTCCCTTTGACAGAAATCAGAATCCTATACAAAACAAGCTATTAAGTCACTCCTGGGGATGGACACTTATAACAACAGGACTTGTGGGTGCATAAACAGGAGGATAGTGAGTTCAAGGATGCCTGAGTCAACCTGGGCAATGCAGTGAGACCTTGTCTCAAAAGAACAACGGCAGCAGCACCAACAACAGGAACCCCAAAATCGATCATTGCAGACTATGAAGATCAGTGAACTAAAAGTTAGTAGTATAATTTGACAAAGATGACATTCTAGAAGATGGGATCATTGCTGATGTAAAAACAAAATTATCAATATAAGTCATGAAACTCTCTGATTCAAACCAGGCCACTAAGCTTTAAGAAATCAATTTCATTGCAGCTGGAGAGATGGCTCGGCAGTTTCGAATTCTGGCTGCTGCTCTTGCAGAGGTCCTGAATTCAGTTCCTAGCACATGGATGATGGGTCACTGCCATCTCTATATAACTCCAGTTCCAGGGAATCTGGTGACCTCTCCTGGAATCCCCGGGCTCCAGGCACACATGAGGAGCACATCCATACATGCAGACAAGACGCTTGTACACATAAAATAAAAAGCCAGACCTTTAAATGTTTACTTGTATTATTGAAATTAAAACTAAACTTTTATTCGTGTTTGAAGGAGAGTCTAGGCTGCCTTGAAACTGACTGTGTAGCCTAGAATAGCCTCAAACAATTATCTTGTCCCCAGCTACTGCTAATTTTTAAAAATATAAATAAAACTTAAGAATTAACTTGGCAGCTGTGATTTCTAATAGTTATTTCAATAACTTTCTTTTGTTTGTTTTACTTTTGACATTGTAATATAATTACAATATTCCCCCTTCACTCTCATCCCTCCAAATCCTCCTATACCTTCTCTCCATTTTCCTTCAAATTCATAGTCTCTTTTTCATTAATTGAATTATATGCATATGTGTGTATGTACATACATGTATATCCTTAAATATAACCTGCTTGGTCTGTATAATATTATTTCTATGTATGTTTGCAGGGATGACCATTTGGTGTTGTATAATCAGTTGCTGTGCTCTTCCTTGGGGGAGACTGTTTCTCTTGCTCCAGATTTCTTCAGTTGCCTATAGTATTTTGGGTAAGACTGAGGCCTGTGAACTTTCTCCTGCCCATGCTTGCTGTTGTTCTTATTCAGATAGTGTTCAGGCTGTCATATTGCTGAGACCATATGGGTGTAGCTTCTTTTTTTTTTTTACTACTAACCTGCATTTCTTAATTATACGTTGCATTTTTAATTGAGCTGCATAAGCACACTACATTTAACAAGAGTAGAAACATATATTTAGTATAAAAAAATAACCTTAAATTTGTATCAATATACAAAATAAATTCAAAGTAGTGTAAAATATTTGAGACTAGTGGTTGTTGAAAAGTAGGTTCAACAATCCATCCTTTTATCCCATCATTTCTATACTATATTCCCCTCTTTTTCCCTTCAGGAAGATATCCCTGAATCTAGTTTCCTTTGTTTAGCTTTCTCCCTGACCATGACCAGTAACAATTTGTAACCAACAATTTCTAACCAATTTTGGTTGTGAAAAACATCTTTAACCCAACAAATGACTAAAAACTACCCACCCCATCTCTTGGGAATGTGGGTCTTGTGTTCTCTAGACTGTTTCCTGTTGTTTGGGGGTACTGGAATCTTTGGAGGACCCTGAGAAAATTAGGATAATGGTCAAGTCTTGGCTAGAATAGTCTGTGATGCTGGACCATCTCAGCCAGAAGCCTTGAAGCTGTTATGGATATAAAACTCTGAGGAAACTGTAACAGATGCACTCTGAGATGCTGGATCACCTGGGCCACACATTTTCATTGTTGTGTGTTTCCCTTGTTCTGAAAACACATAAACTCTCAAAGATAACATACACATCTGCATTAATGCAAGTGTGAACTGTTAGCATAAATATTCAGAATGGAGAGATGAATCTGCACTCTGAGTTTTAGTCTGTTGTTTTTGCTGTTGTTACTTTATTTTCAAAGTTTGTTGCCTTTTATAATCCAAAGGAACAGAAACAAGAAACTAGGTGATACGTAAAGAACAGTTAGGAAAGCTTAAAGAATTTTCTGCCCAAGAGTGTACACTAGAGATGCACAACCCTCAGCAGAGACATAAAGTGGCTCATGTGTGAGGGAACATGGCAGAATTGGGCCCTAGGAAAATTTGTTTCAGTAAGTTGATCATTCCGGTTTGGTGTGCTACAATTAACAACAACAATAACAACAATTTTTTTTTAGTTTGATAAAAATGATGTATGACAATAGTGATGTATTTCAGTAGCATGTCCAAGGCTCTGAAGTGAGTCTCCAGCACAATATAAAAATAAAGTTTGAGAGGCCAGATCAAGCTTGAGACAGCAAACTCGACAGGAGGAGGTCTGAGGGAGTAGGCCTGAGGGAGTGGGCAGGAACCAGAGACCTTTAAGGGATCAGATTCAAGCCAGGGGCCTCCACAGGAGTGAGCCAGCCCAGACAAGGGACAGTTACAGAAGCAGATCTGAGCCAGGGACCTCTGCTAGAACAGGCGCGAGACAGCGAACTCCACAAGAGCAGGTACAAGGGAGCAACCACTGAGAAAGTAGGCCAGAACCAGAGACCTCTGCGATCCTGGTATGGGTCTGGGACATTCTAAAGAGTAGACCACAACCAGAGACCTCTTCGGGTCTGGCCATGAGTCTGGGACAACCGAGGTCTGAGCCAGGGTCTCTACCAGAGCAGGCCCAAGGCAGCAACCTCAGTAAAAAGAGCCCCAAGCAAGCAATCTCCTTGGTATCAGGTCTTAACGACCCCTGGTATGGCAGAAGGAACCTCACAAGCACTGAGCAACTCCCAGGAACAAGGAGAGATCAACTGGGTGACTGGAACCTTGGCCCTGACTGCACCAGAAGGAGCAACCATCTGAGCCTTGGATCTGCTGTCACCTGAAAGATTGATCACCAGAGTCACAGACAGACCCAACTACACCAATTAGAGGAAAAGATGGGTAGACAAGGTAAGAACACACACACCACCACAAAGAGCAACACGACACCAGTAAAAATTAGTGGCCCTACAACAGCAAGACTTGAACAACCAAGTATAGATGAAGCAGAAGAAAATGACCCAAAAATAACTTTAGGAGAATGCTTGAGGCCCTTAAAGAGGAAATGAAAAAACTCCCCCAAAGAAATGGAGGAAAAGACAAACAAGAAATTGGAAGACATCAACAAATCCCTTAAAAAAAAAAAGCAAGAAAAAAAATCAGTCAAACATATGAAGAAAAACTATTCAAGACTTGAAACCTGAAATAGGGAAAACAAAGAAAACACAAGCTGAGGGAATTATAGAAACAAAAAGCACAAGAAAATGATCAGAAACCACAAATGCAAGCATAAACAGCATACAAGAGATTGAAGAGAGAATCTCAAGCACTGAAGATACAATAGAGGAAACAGACTCATCAGTTAAAAAAAAAACATTAAATCTAGCAAAAGCTTGATACAAAATATCCAGAAAATATGGGACACCATGAAAAGACTAAACGTAAGAATAATAGGTGTAGAAAAAGGAGAAGTTTGACTCAAAAGCACAGAAAATATACTTAACAAACTCATAGAAGATAACTTTCCCAACCTAAAGAAAGATATGCGTATGAAAATAAAAGAAGCTTACAGAACACCAAATAGACCAGATCGAAAATAAGGTCCCCTTGCCACATAATAACAAAAGCAGTAAACATCCAGAGTAAAGAAAGAATATTAAGAGCTGTGAAGGAAAAAGGTCAAGTAACTTACAAAGGCAGACCTATCAGAATTACACCTGACTTCTCATTGGAAACAGTGAAAGCCACAAGGTCCTGGTCAAGCGTTATGCAGACAATAAGAGACCACAGTTGCCAGCCCAGACTACCATACCCAGGAAAACTTTCAATCACTATAGAAAGACAAAACAAGATGACAGAACCAGATTTAATCAATACCTAGACAGAAAACCCACCACTACAAAAAGTACTAGAAGGAAAACTACAGCCCAAAGAAATTGGCCACATCATCAAAAACACAGACAATAGATGATCTCACACCAGCAAATCCCAAAAAAGGGAAAAACACACAAAATAACATCACCAACAATGAAAACTAAAATAATAGGAGATAGCAATTACTGATCATTAATATCCCTTAATATAAATGGACTCAACTCACCTATAAAGAGACACAGGCTAACAGACTGTCTACAAAAACAAAACCCATCCTTCTGCTGCATACAAGAAACACACCTCAGCCTTAACGACATACATATCCTCAGTGTAAAGGGTCGGGAAAATTTTCTTTAATCAAATGGACCTAAGAAACAAGCTGGTGTAGCTATCCTAATATCTAACAAAATAGACTTCAAACTAAAATCAGTCAAAAGAGACAAAGAAGGACATTTCATATTAGTCACAGAAAAAACCCATCAAGAGGAAATCTCAATACTGAACATCTGTGCTCCAAACACAAGGGCACCCTCATATGTAAAAGAAACACTTCTAAAGCTTAAATCATCCATTAAACTCCACACACTAATAGTAGGAGACTTCAACACTCCACTCTCACCATTGAATGGGTCTGTCAGACAAAAATTAATAGAGAAATAAGGGAACTAACAGTTCTTATGACTCAAATAGACTTAACAGACATTTATAAAACATTCTATACAAATATAAAAGAATATACCTTCTTCTCAACACCTCATGGAGCCTTCTCAAAAATTGACCACATACTATGTAACAAAACAAACCTCAACAGATACAAAATAATCAGAATGACCCCATGTCTCTAATCAGATCACCATGGCTTAAAATTAGAATTCAATAGCAAAACTAATTCCAGAAGATTGGATAAGGAAAATGTGGTACATTTGCACAATGGAATACTACAAGGCAGAAAAAAAATGACATCTTGAAATTTGCAGGCAAATGGATGGATCTAGAAAACATCATATTGAGTGAGGTAACTCAAACCCAGAAAGACAAATATTATATGTACTCACTCATAAGTGGCTTTTAGACATAAAGCAAAGAAAACCAGCATACAATTCACAATCTCAGAGAACCTAGATAACAATGAGGACCCTAATAGAGTCATACATGGATCTATTCTACATGGGAAGTAGAAATAGACAAGATCTTCTGAGTAAATTAGGAGCATGGGGACCATGGGAGAGAATAGAAGAGATGGGGAGAGGAAGGGAAGAGGAGCAGAGAAAAATGTATAGCTCAATAAAATCAATTTTAAAAAGGAAAAAATAAAGTTTGAAGTATAGATACACTAGGAATCATATTGAAAGTAACTTGAACAAGTAAGCATTGTCCCTATCTACCTTCTAAAATCCAAGGGACAGTAGTCTGGGGGTGAAAACCAGTCCGAGTTTCCAGTGTTTGTATTTTAACTCTACATTTTCCCTGTTAAATTCCCTACTAAACATTTTGGTCAGATCGAGGTGTGAAATGACAATCTTTGTTCTAAAGAGGGCACATCTACAAAAAGAACTGTCTGTCACCAACTTTAATTTGCTCATATCAAAGTGAATGGGCCAAAAGACATATTTGATTTTGTTTTGTAATATGACCACACAGAAAATCATGCTTGCAAATTCCATACTCTTTCCCATGTGTCTGGCTCTATTTCCTGTGGGTGGCTTCTATAGTTTTGGGGAGTAGACTCAGGGCTGATTTGCATAATCATAAAAGGGTGCTGTAGACAAAGAACAGCTTGAAACCCTTTCCACTGTATTTTCTCTGAAAAGAGGCAATCTAAAGTTGGCGGATCACCTAGCCCCTGGATGTTTCCAGGTGTGTGTTGCTCTGGCCAGCTCATCTGATCCTGCAGCCCCACTCCCGCCCCAGGGCAATTTCTTAGACCCTGGCCATTCTGTCCAGGTGTTCTTCCTGGAGGAAGTAGGGAAGCCTGATGACTTCTTATCCTTACTCTGTGGAACTGTTAGCACCAGTAGGGATATCCAGTAAGAGGAGTGTCTAGAGCATTCTGGGACTGAATGGTGCAAGTGACTCCTGGGCATTTGGCTTTGGAGTGTGTCTCCGTTTATGTCTGGGCTGTAGTCTGGGCTCCTGACTAACACTAGAATGAGGCACCAAGATAGGGAAAATTTGCACCTGGAAAACTCAGTGGTCATGTAGTAAATTGAAAGGAAAACTAAAAGTCTTGACAATGGGCTGCAAAACCCAAGTAAATTTGAGCCCCCTTTTACCAACCAATTCTAATTTTGAAGCTGTTATCTACTACTTACTTCCTTTTTGTTCACCTTCCTTACTTCAGCCACGCTGCTTGTTTCTCAACCAGAGATATGTTCCTATCCTGACCTTGGGGTCTTTGAACTTGTTCCCTTTCCCCTGAGCCCTCTCACCTGAGTATTCCCATGGTTCATCTTAAAAATAAGACATTTTATTTATTCTTTGTGGATTTCACATCATGCATCCGGATCTGACTTATCTCCCTGCCCCTTGGCGTCTGCCCTTTGCCCTTGCAACCTCTCTCACAAAACAAAACCAAATTTAAAAGAAAAGCTAAACCAAATGAGTAGCAACAAGCAAAAAAGAAGGATAAAGAGAAGATTAATCACCATGTCATTGTGGAAACTGTGGTGTGGTCCAGTGAATCACAGTTTTCCCTTAGTCCATACAGCATTACTGCAAGTGTTCACTGCTATGAGTCATTGGTCTGGCCTCTGGCTTCTGCTACACTATAGGTAATGGTCCCTCAGGGGGACTCCTTTCGGATAGCCTCCTGTGTTGTGGAGATCCTGCAACTTTGGCTCTGCAGGTTCACCCCTCCACATGCTCCAACAGATCAGAGATAAGATGGATCCTGGCGTGGGCCAACTCATAGGCCTAGTTCTGGGCCTGGGTGGAGCTGGTTGGTCAGCCTGCCAGCTTTCCCTCGCTGTCACTACCATGTGAGTTTGCTATCATTTCTTAGGCTAGCTCACGCAGTGCAGCCTGCAGCCAGGGGCGGGGCTCGTTCTCCTGCTCCCAGACACTGCTCACCCACACTCACACCACCAGGGTGGGTTCTCAGTTTTGCCCACTAGAGGAGCAGGGCCCACTCTCCAGATTGCTGGGTAGGGGGCATGCGAGAGCAGTGGGTGAGGTCATATCTCCTGTCAGGCCCTCAGGCGGTTCTCTTGTGCCCTTGCCATCAGGGTTAGCTGTAGTGTGCAGCCCAGGTGAGGGCGGGGTCTCCTCTACCCAGTGCTGTAGCTGGTGAGGGGCAGTACCAGCTCTCTCATTCTCAAGAATGTGTCAGGGCCAGCTCTCCCAGATGCCATAGGTAGTGAGGGTCAAGGAAGCAGGGAGGTCTTCTCTTCTTTACCCACTCCACCATATGGCAGATGAGGGTGGGACCAGGTTTCCCATGCAAGTTCGTGGGGCCAGATCACTTGCGCCCCCATCAATAGGCTCAGCTATACTATTTTGCCCAATGGCAGTGTGACCCCTGAACAACAACATGGCCCCAGGTGGCAGCCCAGATCCTGCTGTGGTCAGCAGGACCATCCAGTGAGATTTCAGCTGATAGAGCAGAAGGCTGACCCACCAGAATGAATGTGTTCTGATGGAGATAAACCAGTTCACAAGGCCCTGGGCCTACACCACCTTTTGTATATCAGCTGATTCTTACAGTAGATCTCTTGTGAATCCATAAGCACTCTCCCTTGGCACAAGATTCAGCAGAGTATGGATTATTGGGCACGATTCTTCCCCGTGTACTGGTATATTGGGTCATTCTTCCCCAACTCTGTGGGACACTAGTGGGAAATTATTCACACAGGCAATAACCTTGGTTCCCACAGTCTAATCTCCGCTTCTTTCCCTGAGATCCGTTAGAAGCCACCTCCCCGCAACTCCCTTCCATTTGACAGGACATGCAGTCAGGAAAGGAGTCTTTCATACAGATTACATTAGGGACCTTCAAAGATAAAGGGATGTCGAAGCTTGTTTTGTGTGTATATAAATTGGAAACTTTACAGAATAGAACAGCCGGAGAAGAATAAAGAAACTTATCAGAAAAGTATGTAGTGGAGACTTCATTTTGCCCTCAAATCTAAGTCCCATGCCTGTTGTAAGTCTTCTTCTGAGCTTTGAAGGGGACACCGAGGCTGGCACTCAGAAGTCCCCAATAAGATCCCAGGCATCCGCTCAGTCTTCCATGGTAACAAGAATCATGGACATCAACACAGACCCTGACTGCAGTAGGGTCATGGAACCAGACCCTCGGCTCAGTTCAGTCCAGACAACACCTGGACCCAGGGTGACAACACAGGTCACCCGGCTTTATATAGCCCTACTGACTGCAGTAGGGTCATGGAACTAACCCTCGGCTCAGTTCAGTCCAGACAACACCTGGACCCAGGGTGACAACACAGGTCACCCGGCTTTATATAGCCCTACTGACTGCAGTAGGGTCATGGAACTAACCCTCGGCTCAGTTCAGTCCAGACAACACCTGGACCCAGGGTGACAACACAGGTCACCCGGCTTTATATAGCCCTACTGACTGCAGTAGGGTCATGGAACCAGACCCTCGGCTCAGTTCAGTCCAGACAACACCTGGACCCAGGGTGACAACACAGGTCACCCGGCTTTATATAGCCCTACTGACTGCAGTAGGGTCATGGAACCAGACCCTCGGCTCAGTTCAGTCCAGACAACACCTGGACCCAGGGTGACAACACAGGTCACCCGGCTTTATATAGCCCTACTGACTGCAGTAGGGTCATGGAACCAGACCCTCGGCTCAGTTCAGTCCAGACAACACCTGGACCCAGGGTGACAACACAGGTCACCCGGCTTTATATAGCCCTACTGACTGCAGTAGGGTCATGGAACCAGACCCTCGGCTCAGTTCAGTCCAGACAACACCTGGACCCAGGGTGACAACACAGGTCACCCGGCTTCATATAGCCCAAGCTGTACCCTGACCCTCAAATACCAACATGACCTCAGGTGTTGGCCCAGACTACAGCCTCTGCATGGCCCTTGGTGGCAACAGGAGCCACAGACATCAACACAGTCCCCCACAGCTTTGTTAGGGCCTTGACCAAGATATTGCCCCTGGAAACAGCCCAAGCCCAGACAACCATTGCCTTGGACCTGGGAGGCAAGGGCCATTCAGGTCAGCCGTTCGTCACTGCCCTTGACTCTTCAGATCCACCTTATCCTAGTCCTTGAACCATTCTGCCTTGCCCTTGTCCATTTCCCCACCCTGTACTTGCTCACCATATTGGTGTCTGAGCACATGGTACCAGAGGTGCAGGGTTGATTTCTGCCCACATAAGCTGAGAGGAGCTGTGGCTGTCCTCTTCACACACTCCTGGCCTCTGCTCAGTTTTCTGCATCTCGTCCTCTCTGCTGCTGAAGTTGCTTCTGATCTACTTATGACTTCACTGCTCTTCTTCCCTACTTTCCCCGTTCCTTCCGCACTCACCACTTAGTAACTTCCTCCCCATGGCTTGCAAAACTTGCTTTTTCTACACCCAAGTCCTACCTGCTCAGGGGTGGCACCACCCACAGTGACCCGGGCACTTTGTGACAATCAATACTTAAGAAAATGCTCCACGCTTACCTATAAGTCAGTCTTATGGGGGCATTTTCTCTATTATGGTTCCCTCTTCCCAGGTGACTCTAGCTTCTGTTGACATGAAAATAGGCAGCAGAACTCCCTTTAGCTGTGGTTGTCAGATAGACTGGACAGACCTTGTGTGACGAGTTCCCTCTGGTTTTGTTTGTTTTGTATAAGTCCTTATTTCTCTGGCATATCTGAAGAACAACCTTGTTAAGCATTGTGTTCTCAGATAGCCAGGTCATTTAAACAAGGGCATTAAAGGTACATGTGTCAGTTACATTTTTTTATGCTGTGACAAAATACCATGACCAAGGCTACTTATAGAAGAATGAATTCATTTGAGCTTATGTTTTGAGAGGGATAAGAGTCCTTCACGTCAAGAGGCATTTAGCAGGGGCAGGACGCTGAGGATTCTTGATCCATACGGAAGCAACAGAGAGCATACATTGGGAATGGTGTGCTGTTATGCAGCTTCAAAGCCTGTCCACAGTGACATATTTCCTTCAATGGGGCCACCCCTCACTAAGTCTCCCCAAGTAGCTCCTTCAGTTGAAGAGCCTGTGTAGGCTTAACCAGGCCAGCTAAGCAAAAACAATTATATTTTATTTATTATAAGGAGAAAACTCACAAAACAGGAAATGAGAAATCCAAGCACAGCAATGTCTCGTGAGAAAAGGAGTAGAGAGAGAGCACAGGGAGGTGCACACCTTTTACCCTGGGTCCCAGCGAGGCCAAACCTTAACTAACATTCACCTTATAGATGGTTGGCTAACAAGATTCCCCATCATCTCCCCCTTTTGTATAATCAAGAGTAATCCAAACCCAATTCAAAACTGTATACAATAGGAACAGACATCAATATATTACAAACAACATAAGCAATACTAAGCAAAGAACACATGACAAATGTTTCAGTAAAATTTTATTTCAATGAGTCTAAATCTTTCATCGGAAATAAGCTTGGCTAAATCATAAGTGGAAGGTAACTGCGACTATCTAATCTTCAACCCCATCAAAGGCCTGAGAAGGGAGATAATATTACTTGAGCAGGCATGAAGTGCAATCAAGCAGCTTCCAAAGCAAGCAACATATGATAGAGACAATTGGCTACCTGAGCAATCACCCAAAGTCTCATTTGTAACACTGAAAGCAACCAACTTTGGCTAAGGTCTAGTGTAACTGGCAGACCATTTTGAGAGGCAGGAAAAATTTTAGAACTGTCTTATCCTGTCTTGGCAAGATTTGACAGTCTTTTTCCTTGTGTCCTGCTTATCCATTTTGGATACCATGTACTTTATCAGCGGTTGAGGCATGGGCAGTTCCTTGCCCAAAGGCCAAATGTGCCAAGAAGAAAACACACTCTGAGTGGAGTGTCTTTGATGCTCAAAATTCTCTCGGGAAATGATTGGTGCTGTCAGGAGCAAACATGTCTCATGTCGACATGAGAGCCTAAGTTCTTTAAATGCTATGTTCTACAGATCCTTGAAGTGGTTGCAGATTACCTATCTAGACAGAATACAATCTCTGTGTATCTAAAGAACCTAATTGATCTGACTGTATGTACAACAAACATGAAAAATTATTGACTTAATATGCAATACCTGTATAACTTAAAAACTAAAATTTCATGTCAAAATATTAAATAATGTGTAAACAAATTTGCAACAAATGAGGACAATGACCTCAAAATGTAAACAATGTGTAAGTATCTTGTTTAGAGGTAGGAGTAATATATAATGCAATATGAAACTATATCCTAAAAGTTGTATCAATATGCAAAATGTCCTAAACTGAGGTAGAAACATGTATATATACAATCTGACAAGGTAACTTTGCATAAGTGTACAAATATTGTAAACAGAAATAACAAATATAATTTGAACTTGTATCAATGAACAAAAACTATACCAATGTAAATTATCCTTAAATAATAGCTCACAAGTATTCATTCTATAACCCACTATTATCACCCCCTTTTTCTGGAACAAACTTTTTTCTTTTTTTTAATTAATTTATTTATTTATTAAAGATTTCTGCCTCCTCCCCGCCACCGCCTCCCATTTCCCTCCCCCTCCCCCGATCAAGTCCCCCTCCCTCATCAGCTCGAAGAACAATCAGGGTTCTCTGACGTGTGGGAAGTCCAAGGACCACCCACTTCCATCCAGGTCTAGTAAGGTGAGCATCCAAACTGCCTAGGCTCCCCCAAAGCCAATACGTGCAGCAGGATCAAAAACCCATTTCCATTGTTCTTGAGTTCTCAGTAGTCCTCATTGTCCGCTATGTTCAGCTAGTCCGGATTTATCCCAGGCTTTTTCAGACCCAGGCCAGCTGACCTTGGTGGGTTCCTGATAGAACATCCCCATTGTCTCAGTGTGTGGGTGCACCCCTCACGGTCCTGAGTTCCTTTCTCGTGCTCTCTCTCCTTCTGCTCCTGATTTGGACCTTGAGATTTCAGTCTGGTGCCCCAATGTGGGTCTCTGTCTCTGTCTCCTTTCATCACCTGATGAAGGTTAATATTCAGGAGGATGTGTATATGTTTGTCTTTGGATTCACCTTCTTATTTAGCTTCTCTAGGACCGTGAATTATAGTCTCAATGTCCTTTATTTATGGCTAGAAACCAAATATGAGTGAGAACATCCCATGTTCCTCTTTTTGGGTCTGGCTTACCTCACTTAGGATAGTGTTTTCTATTTCCATCCATTTGTATGCAAAATTCAAGACGTCCTTTGGAACAAACTTTTTTCCACCCCAACCCTCTACCTGATACAAGTAACAATCAAAAACCCCTAAATGGTGTTCTCAACCCTGAGGATAAACATTTTTGTAACAGGGGCGTTGTCCTCTAGAATTGCTTCCTGCTGTCATGGAGGCAATGTTCTCTTTGTGGAATCCTGGAGAAGTAAAGTGATGGTTAAGTTTCAAAATTAATGTCTAGTATAGTTGTTATCGATTTGTATGTAGTCGACAGGGTTTTTCCAAATTCTTATTTGGAGTTCTGGCCAGAACGTTATGAGTAGGTGCACCATTTAAGCAGCTGGTACCCAAACAACTGGTCTTATAATAGTGCTATCAGTGTCATGATGTCATCTCAACCAGGTGGAATTGTTGCTGTGGGGCCCCATCATCTTCCTGGAAACTTCAAAGATTACTGTAGAAAAGAGATCTGTAGGAAAATCTATTGTTTATCCTGGACAACTTAAACAGTATTCATAGAGCCTTACATTCAATAAATAATAATGTAAAGAACTGATATGCAGGATATCCCGGATGTGACCCCAAAGGAATTGTGACCCACAGGTTGAGAACCATTGCTTATAATATCATTTTGTCTCTCCTGACTTCTTCTTTATTAAGGTAACAATCATAAATCTATATGCAGTGGACACCACAATGCCAAATCATATGTAACAATCTGACAAAATTGAAAAGAATGTAGTTTTAGAATAGAAGTTGGGAATTTCAATTCTTACCTCAATAATACAATATCTATAAAGAAGATCAGCAAAGAAGCAGACAAAATAAACATTATAAACCAACCACCCTACGAGATAGGTGTATACAGAAGTTCACTCATTGACAGCATGATTACACACACACACACACACACACACACACATATGTGTTTGAATGAGAATGGTTTCCATGAGTTTGTAGGCTTTCTGGGGGTAGAATTGTTGTTAAATTCTGACTTTATTCCATGGTGATCCGATAAGACACAGGTCTTATCGGTTACTAAACTTTTTTTGTATCTGTGGAAGTTTGCTTTGTTACCGAGTATGTGGTCAATTTTCGAGAAGGTTCCATGAGATGCTGAGAAGAAGGTATATTCTTTCCTGTTTGTGTAGAATGTTCTATAGATGTCTGTTAAATCCATTTGATTCATTACCTCCATTACTTCTCTTATTTCTCTATTAGGTTTCTGTCTGGTTGACCTGTCCATTGGTGAGAGAGGAGTGCTGAAGTCTCCTATACTTAGTGTGTGGGGTTTGATGTGTGCTTTGAGTTCAAGTAATTTTTTTTAACATATGTGGGTGCTTTTATATTAGGGGCATAGATATTCAGGATTGAGACTTCATCCTGATGAATTGTTCCTGTTATGAGTATAAAATATCCATCTCCATCTCTTCTGATTGATTTTAGTTTGAAGTCACTTTTGTTAGATATTTGAATAGCCACACCCACTATTAGGTCCGTTTGATGGACAGCACTTACCTCAGCAAGTGGGCAGAAGGGCCAGCGCAGTCAGTCAGGGCAGCAGTGAGTGGCAGGCGCGCGTGTCCTCAGCTCCTTCCTGCAAGCAAGAGCTTGGACATTGTGCCTGAGGACCCGGAAGAACTGGGGAGCATGCGCGGACCTGTGCATTGACGCATTGACGTCACCCTTTTCTCCCGTTCTCTCATTGTTTACTCAGTATCAGTGCCGAGATTCTAGACCTCGAGGTCAGTCATTCCGGGACCCTAGTTCTGCTTGAGGTCCACAGTTGTAGTTATGGCCAAGACGTTTTATTATGAGCGTAAATGTTATAGTCCGAAAGATTGTGAAGAGGAAATAGTTTGTGAGAACGGAGTTGTGGCCTCCACATCAGCTGCGGCCATGGAGGTAGATGGTGGCCATAGCCACCCGGATTCTTCTTTGGAGCTTGACCTGGAAGAACTGAACACCTCAGAGGCTGGTGTGGCAAGGATTCGTCGGAGGCAACAGGGTCATCAAAACCACTTCCGTTTCACACCGCACCAGATCAGGGAAATGGAAAGATTCTTTAAAATATGGCAGAACCCAAATTTGGCGGCCAGGTATGTGGTTTGGCCCAAGAGCTCCCCAACCTCCCTGGCCTCTGGCTCATGTTGAGGTGTCCTTTTGTTCTTCGAGGCCCTGTATTCCTTATCGTCCCTCTCCAAGTCACAGGGGTCTTCTCCTTTGGTGGCGGGCACAGGAGGATGCCCCGTGTGGGGCCCGAGCTCAGTACCAACATGTAGTGCTGACATGAATCAAATGTCCATAGTCAACACCTCTCATTCCGGGTCATATTTTAATTTCTGTGAAGTATAGATATTTGTGGGCCCAAACAACTTTCTAGCATCAAGTTCAAGAGTGCTAGGAGTTCATAGTTTGTTGGGTGACCTCCTCACCAGTAGTCTCCTCATCTTTTCAGGGACTGTGTACCTAGCCATCAACTCCTTTTGGTTTCTCTTTCCCCTACCCTAGTGCTGGCTTTTTGTTCTGTTTTTTGTTTTCTTTAGTTTTCTTTGTCTTTTTTTGGTTGGGGGGAGGGCTTTGAGACAAGGTTTTTCTGTAGATTTTGGAGCCTATCCTGGAACTAGCTCTTGTAGACCAGTCTGGTCTCAAACTCACAGAGATCTGCTGCCTCTGCCTTCCTGGTACTGGGATTAAAGGCTTGTGCCACCACCACCTGGCCCCTAGTACTCTTTTTAAATTAGCATGCTTTGCTCAGCAGAGACTTTGACATTTATTTTTAATTTTTGATACTTTGTTAAAATTATTTGTCTCTAACATTTAGAAACTTTTGCAGGAGATGAATTCATTTCAAAAGTTAAGAGTGCCTCTGAGAATGAATGTTAATGCCAAGTGTGAGAAAGGACAGTGATATTTTAAAAGGCATAGAACTTATGTATGACGTTCTTTTGCATGTAAAACACTGCATGATAAACATCCATGGTTGTCTTTACACAGGGAAGAACTTGCAAGACTTCTGAAAGTGCCTGAAGCGAAACTGAAGGTCAGTGAATCCAAACAAAGCAATTGGACAGACAATCTATAGCCTTCCTTAGGCATTAGCTAGCCTTGTCCTAGGTAATTTTCAATGAATCGATTTCATTTCCTTTTTTCCCTGTTTGAATGCTGGTTTTTTTGGCACAGGATTTCTCTGTGTAACACTGGCTGTCCTTGAATTCAGGGTTCTCTTACCTGCACCCCCCAAGTGCTGAGATTACAGCACTTGACAAACTGAGCGGTCATTAACTCTATTTTAACCTTAATTGAAACAGCTCTACATAAAAGGGACATCAGCTCTAGGTGGACAACATTCATAGCACATGGTTTTCATTGTGATGCAATTTTGGACCCCCAGCTGGCCACACACTTAGCCTCCTATGGAAATACTCCTTGCCCCATTAACTCTTTAATTGTCCCCGTCTTTCTATTTTGTGTCTGGAATGTCAGGGTTAAAAGTGCTACACTGCAGAAGAAAAAAATGATCCTAACTTGAGACGATGGTAATTAATAGTGACATCCCTTAATGTTAATTTTTCTGGGATTCTGTGTTGTATCTAGTCAAACACATTGCCAAATAGTTATATTAGGGTTGAGAGGAAGCATGGACTGATAGGTATGGAAGAACAACACTTAAAATACAAAGATTAATATTGTTCAGGGCAGGATTCTGGAAATCTCGCTGAAGCAGAGATAGTATTCTTCATCCTGATGCTGGAGAACATTGTATAACATGAAAGAATATTCTGGTCAGATTTACCATGGGTGGAAGTCCCCACTGAAGTGTATATACTGCTGGAAAAAGACAAAATCATGGCCCTGTTTGCAGAGGTTGACACACAGCCGGGGCTTGTTTTTGTGAGCTGAGTAGGAAGTTCCATGTTAGGTGCCTTAAAGTGATGTCTCTCCCTCGGCTCTGGGGGTGGAAGCCAATGCTAAAACAATCTTGTCTCCCTCTGATTTTAGGTGTGGTTCGCCAAACGAAGAGCGAAAGACAGGAAGGAAAAACGTGTACTGATAGAGACAACACCTCCTATTGAAGACATCATCATGCTGTGGGAAACTGTTGAAGATATTTCCTAGAATGGCATCATCCTTCGTTCAGCAGCCAAATGGCTAATTGGTGACCCATGTGTCCATTGCCGAGATTTACTAAAATTCAACACTCATGTTAACAATAAACACATAAGCTCCACATGCTTTCTGGTATTTTGTAGGATAGGATGTACACTTTTTAGGAAATTCCATCTAAACAGAATGACAAAGTCTAGTTCCATAGATTAGCATTTTAAGTCATGAGTGTTGCTTGCATAGATGAATATTCCCAATACATGGTGATTGGAAGACAGTGGATCACATAAGCCTTCTTGATTCAGGCTTAGTAGATCCTCTGAGCAAGTAATTCAGAAGTAATCCTGCAAACAAGAATCTAAGGAGAAGTTGGCACAGACGATATTGATGGTGATGAAAACTTTTATTTGGGGCATTGTACCAATACTTTTTTTATTCTTAAAGTAATTAGATTTTTTTCATACCTGATTATGGTTTCCCTTCCCCCTACTTCTCCCAGTTCCTCCCCACTTACTCTCCCATCTGGATACATTCCCCTTTCTGTCCCTCAGCTCAGGTACGTGGAAGCTGCCCACAGGCCTTCCTGGACCTGCTGAAGACATTCATGGGCAGGAGAGGGTCACTGCGATGAGCAAATGTGTGGTCTAGAAATTGGAAGGAATGAATCAGAACAGTTCATGTGCTGTAGAAAGAGGGAGAACAGAAGGAGCAAAGGGGGTGAGGAGCAGGCTGCTGTGGGCGACCTGTTAACCACCCAGGGTCAAGGTGGTACCCAGACCCGGCCATTGTGCCATTGTAATATCTGGGACTGAGATGCTGCTGAAGGCCATGTCTGGGAGAGTGGCCAGGCTCTCTGTGTTGATGTCCATGGCTCCTGCTATCACTGAAGGCCATGCATATGTCTGGCATCTGGGCTATCTCTGGGTCCGTGGTCCTACAGCAGCCAGGGTCTGAGTCAATGCCCATGGTTTCTGTTGCCAACAAGGGTCGTGCTGATGCCTAGGGTCTGTTTAGCTATCTCAAACCATGTTGGCATTTGAGAGCCATGCTGCTGCTGGGGCCATACTGATCTGAGTGACCTGAGCTGCCACAGGTGCCATGGTGACATCTGAGCCAGAGACGATGCAGAAGACCATGTCTGGATCCATGGTTTTACTGCATCTGGGCTCTGTCAATATGTCTTTGGTTTATGTTACCATAGAAGGTCATGCATGATGAAAGCCAAGGGCCATGCTGAGCCAGGCCTGCCCTTCACTAGCCCTGGTAAATTTGATCTTGAAACTTGCTGTGGCAAGAGAGCTGACCCTGACACTCACAGGCTAGCTGGTCCCAGTGGTCCAGACATGGAGGGCTTGTCCCTATACTCAGGAGAGATGGCTCCACCCCTCACCACAGGCGTGCAACAGCTGACCCTGATGGAATGGGTGTATGAGAGCTGGCTCCCCTGATCACCTGAGGGGGCAGCTCCAGGTTCCAGGACCAACCAGGTTGCCTACCACCCTGGACCAAATCAGGGCTTTGAGTTGCCCACCAGAGCATCTTCCCATCTAGGACCTGCTGGCAATTGTAAAGGGACTGGTTCTGAAGGATCTCCACGACCTGGGGCAGCTGCAGGATATTGCAGAGGAGTTTCAGTGAGGGTCCAGATACCAGAGACCTTTAACCAGACCAATAACTAATCACAATGAACGTTTTTGGGTGATTCTGATTGGACAAAAAGGTTTCCTACATGATACACCAGGGCTCCCAAGGCCACTAAAACAATTGGAATGGCAGGAAAGACAGAGGAGTGATGTTGGGTTTTTTGTCTGTTTGTTTCTTTCATTGGTTGGTTTGGTATTTTTTTTTGATTTTCTTTTCCGGTAGCACACCACATGGGTAAAGGGAGGATATAGAGGGAGTAGGAAATGAGCAGAATTGGAATGCATGTCGTGAAATTCCCAAAGAATCAATAAAGTAATTACATATATTATATATTATATGTATAATGTATACAAATATACAGGAGTCTAAGGATTAATAATAAAAGAAAATATAATAAGTAAAATGGAAGCTAGTATGTTAATATTGAACAAAATTTTGTGGGTCTGGGATCACTCAGAGATTCACCGTGTCCGTGAATAAATTTTAATAAGAAGAGGGTTTATCAAATAAATACTAGTGCTGTATGCTCATGACCCCAGGACTACAACTGAGAGCCCTCCCTAGTTGTAGTCCCTGGACAGAGTATCCAAGGCTTATAGAGTCAAACCACAAGATTACAATGTATTCTACTGGATGTAGGCAGGGTCTAATTGTAACTGTATGTCTTACAGTTGCAGAATCTTATGAGTTAAATTAAACCAAAAGCTCAGTTTCTTGACTGTTCTGCTTTGCCTTCCTTCCCCTGTCATAAAATCAGGTAGATCACCTAACACCTGATGGAGAGGAATGTTTGTTCGTTTTTTAAGTATGCTTAGGTCTAGAGCCATAAGCCAACTCCAGATCCAGCTCATCAGTAAAGTAGACCAGCATAAAAAAATATTCCAGTATTATGAATATCTTAACAATATTCAGATCCCTGTAAAATGGAATCCAGTCCCCAGGGAGAAACCTGGTTATCAAATATCAAAGCAGCCAGGGCAAGCAGGTGGGGCAGCATCCACTGTGGCAGTAGCCTCTGTGATAGTCCTCCCTTGCTGGATCCGCCCTTCATCTCCCCCATCACCAGGTAGACCCTGGGTTCCTCCAAAGTGCCTCACTTCTGCAGGCACCTAGTAGTCAATCTACCACTGCTGTGGACCACTGGTTTTCTATTTTGATTTCCCTCCATGCAGACATCCAATTTGACCAACACCATTTGTTGAAGAGGCTATCTTTTATCCAGACTGTATTTCTGGCCTCTTGATCAAAAATAATAGGGACAACCTTCAAAATAGCATGCCCCTGCATGGCAACTTTAAGGTGGTGGCGGCAGGTAACAGCTGTCAGTAAGTTTTGGGCTGTCATCAATCAGGTCCTGGTTCTCTTCTCAGAAGGACATAATCGTACTAGGTGTGCATGATGACCCTGGGGACTAGTATTTGAAGAGAACAGCAGGTGCGCTTACAATGTCCTTAAGAGACCTATTGTTGGGGAGGGGACAACATGGGTGAGCCAGCCCTGAGGGCATGAGTGTGGTAGAGCAGGTTCTACTCTCCTGTCATGTAGCACACGAGAGAAGGAGAGATGCCCCCTTGCCCCTTGCCTCTCACTACCTTCTACAGGTGGGAGTGCTGGCCCTGGGGTCCTGAAACTGAGACACCTGGCCCTGCCCCTTTCTATGTGCAGCATTTGGGAATGTGGGCCCTGCATGTCACCTAGGCAGTACAGTAGAGCTGACCTTCTCAGGCCAGGTGCAGGTGAGCTGGCCCAGAGGTCACAAATGATAGCTGAGCACCCCCATCTGCCATGTGGTGGAGTGGACAAGGAAAAGATGCTCTTCTTCCTTCTCAGCCTTCGCCAAGATTTGGTCCACCCCATCATCCACACTCTCTATGATCTGCTGGAGCGTGTAAAGGGGTCAGACCTGCAGATCCCAAAGCTGCAGGATCTCCACAACACAGGACAATGACAGGATATCCAATAGGAGTCCCAGTGAGGCCCCATCATCAGTGGTGGAGCACAAACCAGAGGCCTCAAACCAGACAAATGATTCATTGCAATGAACACTCACAAGTCAAGATGTGTGGACTAAACGGTATACTGTGTGACTCACTGTCACACTGCAGCTTCCATGAGGAGATTAGAGGGCAGGGAGGTTGCAAGGTCAGAGGGCAGAGACAAAGGGGAAGGAAGATTTAATGGTATCGGGATGCATGATGTGAAATCTACAAAAAATCAATCAAAAAGTTTTTTTTAAATGTAATCTCAACAATATTTTCACTCTGCAAATCTCTCTAATTTGTTCAAAAGGTCTCCTGTCTCTGTTTAAAGTGTTCGAAGTGTGACCTGAAAGAGATTTTAAAGGTGACAACATATATGAAATGCTCTGAGACTAAGGCTTCCTTTTAAACTGGAATTTTTATTCTAGTGAAGGCTTGTTTCTCTTTGGGCAGTAGGAAGAACCAGAAGTGTTCTATTAAAGAGGTTTATCTTTTCCTCTTTCCTGAGTGTTTAGAGTGTATTTTCAAGTGGCCAGGGAAAAGGTGGGGCACTTCATGTGATGCATGAACCTTATAAACTAGTCTTCACTTTAATCAACTGTAATGTCATTCTCTCTTACAATATCTGTGACTTACATACTTCCCTGAATCTAGGACATCTTTTGTTCCATAACAAGGACATTTTTTCTTCATTCTATTTTCAATATATTTCTCCTTTGACATCTGAGTCCCCTCTCCCTTCAGCAGAACACTGTTTTGTCCTGTTTAGTCAAATCAATTGGCCAAGTCTCAAACTTCATGTTTAGACATAGCTCACTGCCTGCCAGGGGTAGAAACCTCGGGTCCCTGTAGCGTGTTTTCTGTGCACATGTTCTGAACATGCATATAGCATTCCATTTTTCCAAATCCTCAATACCCAGGGAACTGCCTCCTCAACTTTTTCTTTTCCAGGCTTTGGGGTCTTTTTGCTATTGTCCCTATCTACTGAATTCCTTGCCTGTCTCCGGCAGATATGGGCAACATGCGTCTGTAAAACCTCTCACAAGACCCCTGCTCTGGAGAACATAACACCAGCTTGGAGGGAAAGAAACAAAGCTCAGCCCTTGAGCAGATCTCCAAGAAGCCATCAAAAGTCAAAATGAAGGATCTTTGATTTAGAAAACAAGGCTTCTAGTAGTGGTGGCACACTTTCTCTATTCATTTCCCTGGTGGTGGGGATCTAGTTGGCTCCATTGAGATGTCACTGGGAAACATGCCTGTGCCACCCTGAAAGAGGATACTGAGTTCCTTAGCCTACCAGTGGTCTATTAGTATAACAATGAAGGAGGAAGAACAGTCCCTGTTGAAGTTGTGATCAAGAGTCAGATTTACAGGACTCTTTGTGTAATGCTGCTTCTGTTGTTGATTGCATCTCATCAAACCACTTAAAATCAGGTCTGTCAGTCCAGGATACAATCTGGACCATAAATGAAAAAAATTCCTGAGAGAAAAAAAGAAGGTAAATGAGAAAAAAATTATATATATATATATATATATGAGATGACCTTCAAAATAGTGTAAAATAATCATTGGGCGCCCTCTTCTGGATCTGATGACTTTGTAACAAACAGTACGTCAAAGGAGACTGATGCACCCCTACAGGTGTCTTATTGTGCATCTGCATGGTGATGCTGCCTCTGTATCACCGGGTGAGCTTGGAGATACATTGGACTTTTACCCAGACCAGTTGGATTGCATAGGTAAATGGGATAGTGGGAGGAAATTGCATTTCTTGGACCGTTTATATGATCCAACACAGGTGACTATAACCCCCATATCCCTGTTATCTAGACAGCTGGAAAATACATGACTTTCCCTGATTTAGGAAACCTATTAGTTTCATTGTTATGGTTCTCTTTGTGGAATGAAATGCTGCTATCACTATACCACTATGCTGTTTATATGCTCCCCACTCAGTTGTGTCTCTAAGGCATGACAGGAAATGTAATGAATTTATTCATCTGATGACGAATACATAGAGCCATTTCATGTTAGCTTCTTGCAGCATAAAATATCACCAGTATGGCTTTAGTTAAGGAAGATTGTTGTAATAGGGACGGCAGAGTTGCATCCCACCACCCGGCTAGCTTTACCCGAAATAATTACACGGAAACTGTATTCTTTTAAACACTGCTTGGCCCATTAGTTTTAACCTCTTATTGGCTAGCTCTTACATATTAATCTAACCCATTTCTAATATCCCTGTAACACCACGAGGTGTCTTACCAGGGAAGATCTTAACCTGTGTCTGTGTCCGGTGGGAGAATCATGGCGACTCACTGACTCGGCTTCTTTCTCCCAGCATTCTGTTCTGTCTACTCCACCTACCTAATTTTCTGTCCTATCAGGCCAAGCAGTTTTCTTTATTAGTTAACCAGTGAAAGCAACAGATAGATACAAGACCCACCTCCATCAGAAGATAATGTGTGCCAGGCAGTGGTGACACATCCTTTAATCCTAGCACTTGGGAGGCAGAGCTAAAAGAATCTCTGTGAATTTGAGGCCAGCCTTGTCTACAGCAAGAGTTCAAAGACAGGGTTACATAGACCAACCCTGTATCGAAAAAGCAAAGATAGATTGATAAGATAGATAGATAGATAGATAAGATAGATAGATAAGATAGATAGATAGATAGATAGATAGATAGATAGATAGATAGATAGATAGATAGATAATGTAAAAGGAAGAAAATGTGCTCTGTGAAACTATTTCTCCACACCTTGGTTTTATATTGCCCATGCAACAAGACAATAGGAATTTGCAAGCTTACTGTTGATTTCAGCACCAACAGTACATGATATTTGGTTAGTCAGAGGCCATTTCTCAAGGGAAGGAAATTTAGCATGTAGCAATTGATGTAGCAAATGCACACCTCTTCACTAAGATGATGTTCAGCTTACATTATGTGGCATGGATTATAAAATGATGTGGTGGTTTGAATGAGACACCCCCACAGTCTCAGGCTTGATGGGGAGCCCTGTTAGCCAACCATCTTTAAGAGGTGGGTCTTAGTTAAGGCTTGCAGATCTTAGAGCTATCAACAAGATTATTCAACCTATGGGCCCTCTACAATCTGGAATTCCTTTACCTTCTCTGCTCCCAAAGGGATAGCCTCTCATAGTTATTGATTTAAAGGACTGTTTTTTACTATATCTTTACAAGAAAAGAATAGAGAAAAATTACCCTTCACAGTGCCTACTAATACTAATTCTCAGCATATTAGGAAAAATAAATATCAAATAAAGATCATCATGAGAAAATATGGTTTTTGATGGCAGGAAATGAATACACACACACATACATATATATGATTTTGGAGTTGGACAATTGGCTCTGTACTTCTCTAAATCCAAGCCTGTTGTTGAAAGGAACATTCAGAGTTTCTGTCTCATATCGGGATCCATCTGGTATGGGACAGAAGGAAGACTTTAGGAAAAATTTTACTTTCTCCATGTCTATTTTGTCTATATAGTATTCTTTATTGAATGTAAGGATCTATTAATACTGTTTAAGTTTTCCAGGATGAACAATAGATTTTCCTACAGATTTTTTTCTACAGTAAACTTTGTAGTTGCCAGGAAGATGATGGGGCCCCTAGCAACAATTCCACCTGGTTGAGATGACATTGTCATGCTGATAGTGCTACTGTAAGACCGGTTGTTTGGGTACCAGCTGCTTAAATGGTGCACCTAATCATGATGTTTTGGCCAAAACTCCATATAAGAACTTTGGAAAAAAAAAACCCTGTTGACTACATACAAATCGATAACAACTATACTAGACATTAATTTTGAAACTTAACCATCACTTTATTTTTGCAGAATCCCATAAAGAGAACATTGCCCCCATGACAGTGGGAAGCAGTTCTGAGGACAAAGCCACCTCTCCCAAAAAGGTTTTTTCCTCTGGGTTGAGAACACAAATTTGGGGTTTTGGAGTGTTACTTGTATCAGGTGGAGGGTTGGGGTGGAAATAAGTTTTTCAAGAAAAAGGCAGGTATAGTAATAGTGGGTAATAGCGTGAATACTTGTGAGCTATGATATAAGGATAATTTACATTGATATAGTTTTTGTACATTGATACAAGTTCAAATTATATTCGTTATTTCTGGTTACAATATTTGTGCACCTATGCAAGTTACCTTGTCAGATTGTATATATACATGTTTTTAACTCAGTTTAGCAGGTTTTGCCTATTGATACAACTTTTAGGGCAATATCTTGGTCAAGGCCCTAACATAGCTGTGGGGGACTGTGTTGATGTCTGTGGCTCCTGTTGCCACCAAGGGCGGTGCAGAGTCTGTAATCTGGGCCAACACCTGAGGTCATGTTGGTATTTGAGGGTCAGGGGAGAGCCTGGGCCATATAATGGCCTCTTCCAGCAAATTCTCATTTTGTCATTTTTTCGGAGAGAACTGTTTAGAAGTGACCTCATCTTGTCAAAACATTAAAGGTTGTTTGAAGGACCCCCTAGTTTTGTTATGCCAATGCAGGTAATATATGTGGGAGGCGTACCCTTTTCTGAAGGGAAAGGAGGGGGAGGTTGAGGGGAGGGACTGGGAGGAGAGGAGGGAAGGAGAGGAGGGAAGGAGAGGACAATGTGGTCAGGCTCGGGAAAAAAATTAATTGTTACCAGAGAAAAAGAAAAGAAAAAGAAACCCTAGTACAGCCAGGGGAGATCACTTAGTACTTAGAAGAACTCGATACCACTCCTGAAGATGAGATCCCAACCCCTGGTTCTCACATGTGGGAAGGAGAGAACAGACTCACAGATTTCCCTCTTCATCCACATGTTCAGGTGTGTCATGCTCACACACATAGTTAAAGTAAGCCCGGTTCTAATAAGGAACTGGAGTTGAGAAACAGGCTGGGAATTGACTATATTTGTGTTTGGTCAGGGCTTCTCAACCTTCCTAAGACTGTGACCCTTTAATACACTTCCTCATGTTGTGACCCCCAACCATAAAATTACTCCAATTCTACTTTATAACTGTCATTTTATACTATTATGAATCGTTATGCTAATATCTGTATTTTTCAATGGTCTTACACAGTCAACCTCTGTGAAAAGGCTCTTCGGTCCCTGAAGGAATTGTAGCCCACAGTTTGAGAACAGCAATAGTGGAGAGGATGCCTGAAATGGCCTCCTCATCTAATCAGATTGGTGACTACACTAATTTTCATCATAGAACCTTCATCTAGTAATTGATGGAGGCAGATGCAGAGATCCACAGCATAGCACAGGCGAAGCTCTGGGAGACCAGTTGAAGGGAGTATGTGAGCAAGTGGGGTCAAGATCATGATAAGAAACCCATAGAGACAGATGAGCCATGCTAGCTGGAGTTTGTGTATGGTAGACCAACAGCTAGGGAGCCTACATGGGGAAAAAACTAGGCCCTCTGCTTGTGGGTTTTAGTTGTGTAGCTTCGTCCATTTGTGGATCCCTAGCAGTGAGATCAGGATCTGCCCCTGGATTTTTGGAACCTATTCCCTATGGTGGGATGCCTCACTCAGCCTCGATGTTGCAGGGATGAGCTGCCCCAACTTGATATGCCCATGGATGGCCTTACCCTTTCTGAAGAGAGGATGGGAGTATAGGAAGGAGATGAGAGAAGAGAACAGAAGGAGAGGAGGGAGGGAAAACTGTGGTTTGTATGTTAAATGAATAAAAAATTATATAAATGACCCTAACTAAGGAAGAATTTGGTACCAGGAATTAGAGTATAGCTGTGATAGGCCTGACCATGTTCTTGTTTGAAGGAATTTGGATTGTGGTACTTTGAGTTATGAAATCGATAGAATGCTTTATGCACTATTTAATGGGTCATACCAGTAAGAGCATATTAGACAATGGTGCTGATAATGATTTGAAATGTCGGGAGCTGGCTCAAGATGGTTCAGAGAAAAATTTTAGTAGAGGCATGGAAAAAATGAAGACACAATTCACACAACAGTATTAGGAAGGCGTTTCAGGGATTATTTTCATATGTTGCCTAGAAATTTTTCTTCTAATATTTTAGTGAAGACAGTGGTTGCCTTTTGTCTTTGTCTGAAGAGTCTTCCTGAGGCTAAACTAAAGACTTTTGGATTAATTTTGCCACCAGAGGAAATCTCAAACAGTGAAGTATACACTCTGTTCTGTTGTTTTTAGTGGTAGCTCTAATGAAGATTTATAATGAAAATGGGAGCAAACTGAGCAGAATAAATTACAAAGCATAAATTTTGAGGACTCCCTGAACGTGGCTGATAAGGTGTGCTGACTGAGAAGCCAAGGACAATGGCACTGAGTTTTGATCCTACTGCATGTAATGACTTTGTAGGAGCCTGGTCTGTTTGGATACTCATCTTCCTAGTCCTGGATGGAGGGGGAGGACCTTGGACTTCCCACAGGGAAGGGAACCCCGACTGCTCTTTGGACTGGAGAGGGAGGGGAAGGGGGATGGGGAGAACGGGAAGAAAATGGAGGAGGCGAAAATTTTTAATTAAATAATAAATAAATAAATACCCAGAAATTTGAAACATAAAAAGAAACTTGTGGACCAATGACACATGTAGCCAGGAATAAATCAATGTAAAACCAATATATTTATCACCAAGATAAGAATACACCATGAAGAAATTATTTTATTTTTGATGGATTGTACTGGAAAATTTTAATGAGCACATGTAACAAAAGGGAAACTTTCCATCTATATTTTATTTTTAAAAAAATCATTACAAAAATCAATTCAAAATGCACTCATGGCTTACACATAAGGTTAGAAACTTTAAAATCAAAAACAGAGGAGGTCACAGAGTCAACAATGCAGCAATAAATAATTTTGAAGCAGATTCCAGAAGCACAGCAAACAGAAGCAAAATGAGATATGGACAATTGTCTTAAATAAATCAGATAGAAGAAGCAATTGACTAATGGAATAATTATGTATGCAAGATTTATATTTGATAAAAGGCAAATATCCATAACAGATTTTATGCATGTATTAAAACATCAAATGGTATTGTATAAATGTTTATATGTTACATCTAAATGTGTTAAATCCCACAATTAAAATTAATCTAATGGCTTAAATGTTTTCAGTCATTGAACTTAAAAAAAAGATGGTAGAGAAATATGTGATAGAGATCATAGAGAAAGAGATGATAGAGAAGCAATAAAGAGAGATGATAGAGAAAGAGGTAATAGAGAAAGATATGACACTGCAATGATAGAGGAAGAGATGATAAAGAAAGAGATGCTAGAGAAAGAGATGCTAGAGAAAGAGATGACAGAGAGATAACAGAGGAAGAGATGATAGAGAAAGAGATAATAGAGAGATGATAGAGAAAGAGAAGAGAGAGAGAAAGAGATGATGAGAAAGAGATGACAGAAAGATAATAGAGGAAGCAATGAAAGAGAAAGAGATGATAGACTGGAGAAAGAAATTATGGAGGATAGAGATGATAGAGAAAGAAATAATAGAGATGATAGAGAAAGAGATGATAGAGAAAAAGATGACAGAGAGATGATAAAGAAGAGTTGATAGAGAAAGAGATGACAAAGATAATAGAGGAAGAGATGATAGAGAAGGAGGTGATAGAAAAAGAGATGACAGAAAAATAATAGAGGAAGAGATGATAGAGAAAGAGATAATAGACTAGAGAAAGAAATTATGGAGGATAGAGAAAGAAATAATAGAGAAAGAGATGATAGATGATGGAGAAAGAGAAGATAGAGAAAGAGATGATAGAGGAAGAGATGACAGAGAGATAATAGAGAAAGAGATGATAGAGAGATGATAGAGAAAGAGAAGATAGAGACAGATGATATTGAAAGAGATCATAGAGAGATGATAGAGAAAGAGATAATAGACTAGAGAAAGAAATTATGGAGTATAGAGATGATAAAGAGATGATAGAGAAAGAGATGATAGACTAGAGAAAGAAATTATGGAGTATAGAGATGATAAAGAGATGATAGAGAAAGAGATGATAGAGGTATGATAGAGAAAGAGATGATAGAGGAAGAGATGATAGAGAAAGAGATGACAGAAAGATAATAGAGGAAGAGATGATAGAGACATGATAGAGAAATAGAAGAGATGGTAGAGAGGTGATAGAGAAATGGATGATAGATAGACTAAAGAAAGAAACGATGGAGGATAGAAATAGAGATAATAGATGATAGAGATACGGTAGAAAAAGAGATGATAGAGAAAGAGATGACAGAGAGATAATTGAGATGATAGAGAGATTACAGAGAGATGATAGAGAATGAGATGACAGATGATAGAGGAAGAGATGGTATAATAGAGAAAGAAATGATGGGGTATAGAGATGATAGAGAGATGACAGAATGATAGAGAGATAGAGAAAGGTATATAGAGAGAAATAGAGAAATACATATAGAGAGAACAGCAAATTGCAGATAGACACTGCAATGTCATTTCTTGGTCACCCAGACCCAAATAATCACACAAAGCTATATTAATTACAACATTGTTTGGCCAACAGCTCACACATATTCCTAGCTAGCTCTTTTTTTTAATTTATTTATTTATTAAGGATTTCTGCCTCCTCCCTGCAACCGCTTCCCATTTCCCTCCCCCTCCCCCGAACAAGTCCCCCTCCCTCATCTGCTCGAAGAGCAATCAGGGTTCCCTGACCTGTGGGAAGCCCAAAGACTGCCCGCCTCTATCCAGGTCTCGTAAGGTGAGCATCCAAACTGCCTAGGCTCCCACAAAGCCAGTACGTGCAGTAGGATCAAAAAACCCACTGTGATTGTTCTTGAGATCTCAGTAGTCCTCATTGTCCGCTATGTTCAGCTAGTCCGGGTTTATCCCATGCTTTTTCAGACCTAGGCCAGCTGGCCTTGGTGAGTTCCCGATAGAACATCCCCATTGTCTCAGTGTGTGGGTGCACCCCTCGTGGTCCTGAGTTCCTTGCTCGTGCTCCGTCTCATTCTGCTCCTGATTTGGACCTTGAGATTTCTGTCCGGTGCTCCAATGTGGGTCTCTGTCTCTGTCTCCTTTCATCGTCTGAGAAGCTAAATAAGAAGGTGAATCCAAAGACAAACACATAGGCATCCTCCTGAATATTAACCTAGCTAGCTCTTATAACTTAAATTAACCCATAATTCTTATCTATGTTTAGCCACATGGTTTGGTACCTTACTCAGTGCAGCATTCTCTTCTTGTTTTCTGAGCATTTGGGTGGTGACTGCAGAATGAGCTTTTCCTCTTCCCAGAATTCTCCTAGTCTATTTACCCTGCCTATACTACCTGCCTGGCTTCTGGCCAGTGAGCATTTTATTAAACCAACACAAATGACAAATATTTACAGGATACAAGAGCATTATCCCACAGTAGCAAACAACATGTCACAATACTTCAAGAAAACTGAGTTCTATCCTGGCCACTTTTGTAATATATAGGTCTTGGAGCCTTACCCTAGAGATCTAGTCTACTAAGTTACACTGTATTAAGACACTTTCCCACAAGGTCAGGGCCCTCTCTTAAGCCATAAAAGGCACACAGGAAAACTAATTTGGGAGTTCCCTCACTATATACATGAGTCAGTAAAAGCCACAGAAACAAATTATTGGGTACAGAGTAGTTCTAGGGCTAAGCAAATCACTCTATATATTCTTCCAGAAGCATTTAAGATGACACATGTGTGGAGGACCATTGGCTGTCAACATGACTGGGGGGTCAAGGCTGATGCATAGAGTGTAGGACTGAACTTTTAAAAACCCATCTCCTCATAATTGAGACTTTCTATACTGTCAGACAAAAAGGACTCGTCCCTTTTAATTCCAGAAAGTTTGACCAAGCTTTCAAACTCTCCATCTCTGCAAAGCTCCAGATAAAGGAACACATTAATGACGAAAATGCAACTTCCTTGTGACTGGCCTGATATGACTTGTCACTGGCCTGAGGCCACCCACACCTATAGACTGCAACTTGTACCTTCAACATATATACTAAAGCTCTTTTTTTTTTAAAGAAAAAAGGGGGAATGTTGTGGGATAATATTCTTATAGATTATAAAGAAAATTTGTCACTCATATTAGTTTAATAAAACACAGACAGTCCTGTAGCTAGGTAGGAAGTATAGGTGAGGCTACTAGACTAAGAGAATTATGGAAAGGAGAAAGGCAGAGTGATTTGTCAGCTAGAGGCAGAAGAAACAAGATGAGAATGCCTTATTGAGAAAAGGTACCAAGCCATGTGGGCTAAACATACATAAGAATTAAGGGTTAATATAAGATGTAAGAGCTAGCTAATAATAAGTGTGAGCTAATAGGCCAAACAGTTCCTAATTACTATAAGCCTCTGTGTGCTCTTTGGAACTGAATGGCTGTGGGACTCGGCAGGATAGAATCATCTGTCAACAACAAGGTAAGAAGGAAAATCCTAAGAGATGTGTGCATGGATACTCCTGGGAAGGGGAAACAGAAAATAGCTCCTGAGAAAATTGGGAGCATTGGGGGAAGAAAGGTTGGAGGAGGAGAAAGGAGAGGGAAGAAGGGGAGGGCAAGGAGAAATGAAGGAATGGGATGGTCGAGATGAGGGAAGGACAGAGATGGAGATCAATGAATGAAATATCTTGATATAGGTAACAAAATTGGGGTTAAAGAGAAATCTGGTGCCAGAAAAATTCTCAGGAATCCTTAACAACAGCCCCAGCAAAGACTCCTAGTACTAGTGGAGAGGGTGTCTGAACTGGCCTGCCTCTGTAATCAGATTGTTGACCACCCTAATTATCATGATAGAATTTTCATTCAACCACTGATGGAAGAAGATGATGAGATCCAAAGCTAAACATTGAGCCAATCTCCTGAAGTCCAGTAGAAGAAAGGCAGAAGAGAGTATACAGGCAATGGAGTCAAGACCATGGTGGGTAAACCCACAGAGACAGCTTACCTGAGCTAGTGGGAGCTCACTGACTCCAGGATGACATGTGGGAGTACCTACATTGGACCAAATTAGGTCGTCGCAATGTGAATGACAGGTATATGGCTTGGGCAGACTGTGGGTCCACTGGCAGTGAGACTAGGATTTAACCCTACTGCATGTACTGGCTTTCTGAAACCAATTTTCTTTGGAGGGTTGGATATCTTGCTCACACTAGATACAGGGGGAGGGCCTTGATCCTGCATCAAAGTGATGTATCAGACTTTGCTGACTTCCCGTGAGAAGGCTTACCGTCTCTGAGGAGTGGATGGGACTTTTGGGTGGGTAGAAATTGGGTGGGGGGAGCAGAAGAAACAGAGGGAGTAGTATTGGTATATAAAATAAGAAAAGATTGTTTTAAAATAATAAATAAATTAAGTTCTTGTTCCCTAGCATGAGATCTATGCCTGGCATATTCAGTGCTCTTTTGGAGTAGTGCATGTAGACAATGAACAAATCAGGTACAAATTTTAGTGATCTTGAAACTTAGTTTAAAGCATTTTCCTATAATCTTCTTTCCCAGTTATGCAGTGCAGAGTTAAGGTTACATTTCCTTGCTTCCCACTCGGCCCTATCCAGACTTTCATGCTTTGTATTGAATATGCTTCAACATAGAAATGCTTCTCTGCCTTTGAGTTGTCAGTTCAAGGCTTAATAGAGTACACTGATAAGTTCCAATCAAATGACGATGGAAAACAAGTCTGAATTCAAGTAATGAAAGACCCTTACCTAGTCGAGCAAGTCATATTATTGTATATTCTTTCTTGTGCCTTGTGATTAAGATAGAAAAAGAAATAAAATCATTTTGAACTAAATAACTCTGTGGTTTAACTTGCCCAAGCACATCTGTAATCCAGGAGGGGGTTGGGGGGTGGACCTTGATGAGAATTGTCTTCTGGATTCTAGTTCAGGGATCTCGGTGTGTAGAAATCAGCTTTCATTATAATGTATTTTTGAGACTTGCCACTGTGAATATATGTGAAACCTAATGGCTTCTTTCCTTTTATTGTAAGAGTTTAATGATCTTGCAAATTATTGATTGATTGCATATTATAAAACTTCTTACCAGTTGAAAATGTAACATAGAAGTGACTTTCAAAGACATTTTTTATTGCTTTCACAGTCCATTTGTGATGAGTAGCAATCATGAGTATGTATGATAGTGCTGGCTGCTTACTGGCCTGCCTTGTTCACTGCCTCAATCGCCTCACCTTCTGACTTCCTCCTTCTTGCTTCCCTCCCTGTCCTCTCTCCCTGTCCCTTCTTTCCTCCTTCCATTCTCTACTTTCATATAACATCATCAACCCTGCATCATTTTCTGCTACCTTCTTTTATCTTCTTGATGTTGTTTCTCTATCTGATGAATGATATATGTCCGTGTGATAAATTTCTTTATAATGCAAAAGATAAACTTGTTTCTTTCTATTACAATGCTTTTCCTGTTTTCCCCCATCTGTTTAATCATTTTCTCATCAATGTATCATCCCTCAATATACTATTATTTTTTGCTTGCTTATACTATTTCTCTCATTAAAATATTTGTTGATTTTAGGGAGGGGATAAGGTCTTACTATGTAGCTTTGTCTGTCTTGCTTCATTTAAAAATTTTAAACACATTGATTTATTAATTGTGAATATGTGCATAGTTGTGGATATATGTATGCTATGGTGTGCATATGGAGTTGTGGCAATGCTTGCAGGAGGTGGCTCCTGTCTACCATGTAAGTCTGGGAGATTGAACTTGATAGATTACCATGCTTCGTGGAATGTACCCTTATCCACCGAGCCATTTTGGCGGTCAAATTTTTCTTAGTTTTATACCCTTTCCGGGTGATAGGATCCCTATAACATACATTTCATTTGCCTTCAACTCATTAATTTTCATAGTTCACAAGGAAAATAGAAGAGTAGGAGGAAGAAGCAACAGTAGGAGAGAAGATGGAAGAGAAATAAATGGAGGGAGATAAAGATCTGAAGACAAAACAAAAAATAGAGAAAATATTTTCTAAAAGGAAGAATTGATAGGAAAAATATGAAATTAAAATGGATTATATATGTTCGATGCTAAACAAATCCTGGAGAGGTAATCTGAATTCTGTTTAAAAAGCCAGTAAATGTCTCAAGTGCACACCACTGCTCCAGAACTCACTGAGTAATGCCAAAGCTGGGAGTTAAATGAGTACTTGGAGAGAAATTTATTGTTTTATAAAAACTTCTCAAAAAAATGATGAATGATCTGTAAACTAACTGTGATTTCAACTTAAGGGTTTCTGATCCTACTGCACGTACTGACTTTGGGGGATCCTAGGCAGTTTGGATGCTCACCTTACTAAACCTGGATGGAGGTGGGCGGTCCTTGGACTTTCCACAGGTCAGGGAACCCTGATTGCTCTTTGAGCTGATGAGGGAAGGGGACTTGATCGGGGGAGGGGGAGGGAAATGGGAGGCGGTGGCAGGGAGGAGGCAGAAATCCTTAATAAATAAATAATTTTTTTTAAAAAAAGAAGTATCTGTGAAGTAGGATGACATGCATTTGGCCCTATGAGAACATGGGGCATAGTTAGAGCATATAATAGATTTAATTTTGTTTTTTGTGGATTCTTCATACTGATACAAAATCTCAAAGTTTATTTGAATTAACATTTCCCTAGGTGCTAAGGATGATGTATATGTTACTTTTGTATTACTCTGAAGAGACATCATGACCAAGACAAAGTATTTTAAAAAGCATTTAATTTGAGTCTTGCTCACAGTACAGAGGATGAGTGCATGGTAGAAATACTTTTATCTCTAAAAAGATTAATATGGTAGACTAATATCCATCTAGACTTGCCAAAATATAAAGAGTAAACATTATAAGAGAATAAGAACATAGTTAAAGGGGAAACAGATACAGATACTACTCAAAATAATTAAATACTATAATTTTAGGCAAATACTATAACTAAATGTCAAAATAACCATTTAGTAGTCTTGAAATAACTTTGTATGAAGTAAAATCAATAAAGCAGAACAATTTATCTTTCAAGGGCATATGGATATTATAAGAAAAAGAATGTACTCAAGAAGAAGTGGTTTTGAAAACAACCATTAACATGAGAGCTACTTGATAATATGAATGAAAGGACACTTTACCAATCGAATATGTCAATATGAGGAACACATTGATACAAATAAAAACATTCTTAACCAAAGTGTGCAAATAAAAATATATCATTGAATCCAGTACCAATTATGAATAACTAGAAAAATTTCATAAACTAGGATGTGAAGATACTTCCTTATCTTAAAAGGGCAATAAACTATCAATATATAGCAGCCATACTTACTTAAACCCTATAATCCCATAAAAAAACGGAGTACAGACATGAACAGGAAACTCTCAACAGAGAAATCTAAAATGGTTGAAAGACACTTAAGGAAATGCTCAACATCCTTAGCCATCAGAGAAATGCAAATCAAAACAACTCTGAGATTTCCATCCTACACCTGTAAGAATGGCCAAGATCAAAAACACTGATGACAACTTATGCTGGAGAGGATGTGGGGTAAAGGGAAAACTCCTGCATTGCTGGTAGGAGTGCAAACTGTACAGCCCTTTTGGATATCAGTATGGCAATTTCTCAGAAAATTAGGAAACAACCTTCCTCAAGACCCAGCAATGCAACCTTAGATACATTCCTTTGAATGTAATGAACAAGGCAAAGTATCATATATTACAAATAATATTTTGTATTTTATGGATAGCCTACTTGAATGTTTTCTGGATAAATTTATGACAGACTCTATGAATTCAGTAATACGTAACATGCACTATACAATACAATCACATGCACACACACACAAGCATACACACATACAAGAATATTAGGTGTTATTCATTACTCTCCTGCCTCCTATAACCCCAAGCACAGACATGTATATAGCCTATCATCTAAACATAATTCACTCTGATGTTACTCATCATCTCCGTTACCGCAAAAGATTTCCATTCTCCTTACTTTTAGGTTTACCACACTCCAAATGGTTCTTCACAGAGAAACTTTAAACTCCAGCTACACGTACTGGCTTTGTGGGAGCCTAGGCAGTTTGGATGCTCACCTTAGGAGACCTGGATAGAGGTGGGCGGTCCTTGGGCTTCCCACAGGTCAGGGAACCCTGATTGCTCTTCGAGCAGATAAGGGAGGGTGACTTGATCGGGGGAGGGGGAGGGAAATGGGAGGCGGTTGCGGGGAGGAGGCAGAAATCCTTAATAAATAAATAAATTTAAAAAAAGAATTTAACTGTGTATTCTGGCAAATAAAATAAGACAGCCAAACCTTTAGTCCTAAACTGCAAGAGAGAGAGAGAGAGAGAGAGAGAGAGAGAGAGAGAGAGAGAGAGAGAGGAAAGAAAGGAAGAAAGAAAAAGAAAAAAATGCCTTAGAAGCCTGTTCTCTATAATTAACTCCCTGAGAGTATGATTTGATTCGGCCAGACAGAAGTCCTTGTGGAATGATTACAGGAGGAACTTTCACAAAGAGAAACTGCAGGTGTCTGGCCTTGCTAGATCTATGTCATTCAAAGGTTTATGATGAATTAGAACTGTATTGCAGGTATCTGTCCTTTCTATATCTTAGTCCTCTAAAAGATCAACAGCACCTAACTGACTAACCATGTCCAGATATTATTAATCACACTTAAGAAATGTAAAATGGAAGTTTCTCAGTTTTAGGAGATCCAATTTATTAATTGTTGCTTTCAGTGTCTGTGCTACTGGGGTTATATTTAGGAAGTGGTTTCCCGTGTCAATGCGTCCAAGTGTACTTCTCATTTTCTCTTGTATGAGGTTCAGTGTTGTTGGTTTTATGTTGAGGTCTTTGATCCATTTGAACTTGAGTTTGTGTATGGTGGTAGATATGGATCTATTTTCATTATTTTATATGTTAATATCCAGTTATACCAGCATCATTTTCTGAATACGGTTTCTTTTTCAATTTTATATTTTTGCTTTTTTGTGAAAAATCAGGAGTTGGTAGGTGTGTGGATTGATATCCATGTTTTTTTATTCGATTCCATTGGCCTCATTTCTGTTTTTATGCCAATACCAGGGTCTTTTCAGTACTGTAGCTTTGGAGTAGAGTTTGAAGTCAGGGAATGTGATGCTTTCAGAAGTTCCTTTATTGTACAGAATTGTTTTGGCTATCCTGGGTTTTTTTGCTTTTCTATAGGAGGTTGAGTATTGTTCTTTTTTGGTCTGTGAAGAATTTTGCTGGGCATTGCATTGAATCTGTAGATTGCTTTTGGTAAGATTGCCATTTTTATTATGTTTATTCTACCTACCCAAGAACATGGGAGATTGAGAAGCTTCTGTAAAGCAAAAGACAAAACAGCAGCCTACAGAATGGGAAAGATCTTCACCCAACTCATATCAGACAAGGACCGAACTCCAAAATATATAAAGAACTCAAGAAATTGGTCATGAAAAGAACAGATAATGTAGAACACCGGGTGGTGGAAGGTGGCCGGAGGACGCCCAGCGCAGCCGGCGGGGACTGACTGGGACCGGAGCGGCAGCAGAGGACACAGGCTGCTGGCGGCGGGAACCATCCCAGCAGCAGAAGCAGGCTGCAGGGACCGCGCAACACCGAGAACAGATCGCCCCACTACAATTAAACCAAAGAGGTAGGCCTTCGGTTGGGGAGGTCCCTGGCAAAGGAGGAGCCGGGTCCTATTCCTGAAGACCCTTCTGAGGGGTGAGAGGGATCTTGGCCCCCGGCAGGAACCAGGAAACAGAGCAAGGGCATTTTGTAAGAGGAGCCCCTGGCCAGCAGGGAAACCTGAACCAGTTTTAAAAGACTCCTTAGATAGCATTGATAGGAGGAGATGGGCAGGCGCCAAGGAAAGAATTCACCCAATAATCTGAAAAACAACATGAAAACACCAGAACCCAACGATCTTACAACAGAAGGTCTCCAACACCCTAACACAGAAGAAGTGGAAAAAATTGACTTTATGAAAGCAGTAGAGTCCCTTAAACAACATGTGAAAAATGCCCTTATAGAAATGGATGAGAAGTATAACCAAAAAATTGAAGAAATGAGTAAATACATACATAATACCCTGGGAAACCAAGAAAGAACGATCAAACAGGTAATGGAAACAGTTCAAGAATTGAAAACTGAAATGGAAGCAAGGAAGAAAACACAAACTGAGGACCAGCTGGATATGGAAAATCTAGGTCAACGAGCAGAGCCTACAGAAACAAGCATAATCAATAGAATACGAGAAATAGAAGAAAGAATCTCAGATTCTGAGGACACCATAGAGAAAATAAATGCTCTGATCAAAGAAAACTGCAAAGCCAACAAATTCTCATCACAAAACATTCAGGAATTGTGGGACACAATAAAAAGACCAAATCTAAGAATAATAGGAATAGAAGAAGGAGAAGAGTCACAGCTCAAAGGCCCAGAAAATATTTTGAACAAAATAATGGAAGAAAACTTTCCCAACTTAAAGAAAGATATTCCTTTGAATATTCAAGAAGCATACAGAACACCAAACAGACTGGATCAAAGGAAAACATCCCCTCGCCATATAATAATCAAAACACAAAATATACAGGTTAAAGAAAGAATACTAAGAGCTGCAAAGGAAAAAGGCCAAGTAACTTATAAAGGTAAACCGATCAGACTTACACCTGATTTCTCTATGGAAACAATGAAAGCCAGAAGGTCCTGGATAGAAGTACTGCAGAAGCTAAGAGACCATGGATGCAAGCCCAGACTACTATACCCAGCCAAGCTTTCGTTCACTATAAATGGAGAAATCAAGACATTCCAGGATAAGAACAAATTTAAACAATACGTAGCCACGAATCTAGCCCTACAGAAAGTAATAGAAGGAAAACTGCAACCCAAGGAATCCAACATTGCCAACACTGCCTACAATAACTCAGGCATCTAGCGACCCTTCATTAGCACAACTCAAAGAAGGGAGACACACAAATTCTACTTCCAAAAATAATAAGAATATCCGGCGTAAACAACCACTGGTCATTAATATCACTTAATATTAATGGTCTCAATTCACCTATAAAAAGGCACAGGCTAAGAGATTGGATACGAAAACAGGATCCAACATTCTGCTGTTTGCAAGAAACACATCTCTACCACAAAGACAGGCATGTACTCAGAGTAAAAGGCTGGGAAAAGGCCTTTCAAGCAAATGGTCCTAAGAAAAAAGCAGGTGTGGCCATATTAATTTCTAACAAAACTGACTTCAAACTAAAATCAATCAGAAGAGATCGAGATGGACACTTTATACTCATAACAGGAACAATTTGTCAGGATGACGTCTCAATCCTGAATATTTATGCCCCTAATATAAAAGCACCCACGTATGTAAAAGAAATATTACTAAAACTCAAAGCAGACATCAAACCACACACACTAGTAGTAGGAGACTTCAATACACCTCTCTCAGCAATCGACAGGTCAATCAGACAGAAATCTAATAGAGAAGTAAGAGAACTGCTGGAGGTAATGAAGCAAATGGACTTAACAGACATCTCTAGAACATTCCACCCAAATAGGAAAGAATATACCTTCTTCTCTGCAGCCCATGGAACCTTCTCGAAAATTGACCACATACTCGGAAACAAAGAAACCTCCACAGATACAAAAAAATATCAGTGTCCACCTGTGTCTTATCAGATCACCACGGATTAAAGTTAGAATTCAACAACAATCCTACCTCCAGAAAGCCGACAAACTCATGGAAACTGAACAGTCAACTACTGAACCACACCTGGGTCAAGGAAGAAATCAAGAAAGAAATTAAAGTCTTCCTTGAATTCAATGAAAATAAAGGGACAACATACTCAAACCTATGGGACACTATGAAAGCAGTGCTAAGAGGAAAGTTCATAGCACTAAGTGCCCACTTAAAGAAAACAGAGAAATCATACATCGGAGACTTAAGAGCACACCTGAAAGCTTTAGAAAAAAAAGAAGCAGACGCGCCCAGGAGGACTAGAAGACTGGATTTAATCAAACTGAGGGCAGAAATCAATAAAATAGAAACGCAGAAAACAGTCCAAAAAATCAATGAAACAAAAAGATGGTTCTTGGAGAAAATCAACAAGATCGACAAACCCCTATCCAAACTAATTAAACGACAGAGAGAGAACACGCAAATAAATAAGATCAGAAATGAAAAGGGGGACATAACCACAGACACAGAGGAAATTCAGAGACTCATTAGATCTTACTACAAAAGCCTGTATGCCACAAAACTAGAAAATGCAAAAGAAATGGACATTTTTTTTTTTAGATAAGTACCACGCACCAAAGCTAAACCAAGACCAGGTGAACGATCTAAATAGACCTGTTAGTCGCAAAGAGCTAGAAACCGTTATCAAAAATCTACCTTCCAAAAAAAGCCCAGGACCAGATGGTTTCAATGCAGAATTCTACCAGAACTTCCAAGAAGTGCTAATACCTATACTCCTTAATGTATTTCACAATATAGAAACAGAAGAGTCATTGCCAAATTCCTTTTATGAAGCTACAGTTACCCTGATACCAAAACCACACAAAGACCCAACCAAGAAAGAAAATTACAGGCCTATCTCACTCATGAATATCGACGCAAAAATTCTCAATAAAATACTGGCAAACCGAATCCAAGAACACATTAGAAAAATTATCCATTATGATCAAGTAGGCTTCATCCCAGAGATGCAGGGCTGGTTCAACATACGCAAATCTATCAATGTAATCCACCATATAAATAAACTGAAAGAAAAAAAAACATATGATCATTTCATTAGATGCTGAAAAAGCATTTGACAAAATTCAACACCCCTTTATGATAAAAGTCTTGGAGAGATTAGGGATAGAAGGGTCATACATAAATACAATAAAAGCTATGTACAGCAAGCCGTCAGATAACATTAAATTAAATGGAGAAAAACTCAAAGCCATCCCACTAAAATCAGGAACACGACAAGGCTGTCCACTCTCGCCATACCTCTTCAATATAGTGCTTGAAGTTCTAGCAATAGCAATAAGACAACATAAAGGGATCAAGGGGATTTGTATCGGAAAAGAAGAAGTTAAGCTCTCGTTATTTGCAGATGATATGATAGTACACATAAGCGAACCCAAAAACTCTACCAAAGAACTCCTACAGCTGATAAACACCTTTAGTAATGTGGCAGGATACATGATCAACTCCAAAAATTCAGTGGCCTTCCTATACACTAAAGATAAGGAAACAGAGAGGCAAATTAGAGAAGCATCACCTTTCACGATAGCCACAAATAGCATAAAATATCTTGCGGTAACTCGGACCAAGGATGTGAAAGATCTATTTGACAAGAACTTTAAGTCTTTGAAGAAAGAAATTGAAGAGGACACCAGAAAATGGAAAGATCTTCCTTGCTCCTGGATTGGGAGGATCAACATAGTAAAAATGGCAATTCTACCAAAAGCAATCTATAGATTCAATGCAATCCCCATCAAAATCCCATCAAAATTCTTCACAGATCTGGAGAAGACAATAATCAACTTTATAGGGAAAAACAAAAAACCCAGGATAGCCAAAACAATCTTATACAACAAAGGAGCATCTGGAGGCATTACCATCCCTGACTTCAAACTCTACTACAGAGCTACAGTATTGAAAACAGCTTGGTATTGGCATAAAAACAGAGAAGTCGACCAATGGAATCGAATAGAAGACCCTGACATTAACCCACAAACCTATGAACACCTGATTTTCGATAAAGGAGCTAAAAGTATACAATGGAAAAAAGAGAGCATCTTCAACAAATTGTGCTGGCAAAACTGGATGTCAACCTGTAGAAGAATGAAAATAGATCCATATCTATCACCATGCACAAAACTCAAGTCCAAATGGATTAAAGACCTCAATATCAGTCTGAACACACTGAACCTGATAGAAGAGAAAGTGGGAAGTACTCTACAACACATGGGCACAGGAGACCACTTCTTACATATAACCCCAGAAGCACAGACATTAAGGACCTCATTGAATAAATGGGACCTCCTGAGACTGAGAATCTTCTGTAAAGCAAAGGACACTGTCGGTAAGACACAAAGGCAACCCACTAACTGGGAGAAGATCTTCACCAACCCCGCAATTGACAAAGGTCTGATCTCCAAAATATATAAAGAACTCAAGAAACTAGACCGTAAAAGGCTAATCAACCCAATTATAAAATGGGGCATTGAGCTGAACAGAGAATTCTTAACAGAAGAACTTCAAATGGCCAAAAGACACTTAAGGTCATGCTCAACTTCCTTAGCAATCAGGGAAATGCAAATCAAGACAACTTTAAGATACCATCTTACACCTGTCAGAATGGCTAAAATCAAAAACACCAATGATAGCCTTTGTTGGAGAGGTTGTGGAGAAAGGGGTACACTCATCCATTGCTGGTGGGAATGCAAACTTGTGCAACCACTTTGGAAAGCAGTATGGAGGTTTCTGAGGAAATTCGGGATCAACTTACCCCTGGACCCAGCAATACCACTCTTGGGAATATACCCAAGTGAGGCCTTATCATACAACAAAAGTATATGCTCTACGATGTTCATAGCAGCATTGTTTGTGATAGCCAGAACCTGGAAACAACCTAGATGCCCTTCAATGGAAGAATGGATGAAGAAAGTATGGAATTTATACATATTAGAGTACTATTCAGCCATAAAAAACATGGACTTCTTGAATTTTGCAAGCAAATGGATGGAAATAGAAAACACTATCCTGAGCGAGGTAAGCCAGACCCAAAAATGAGGAACATGGGATGTACTCACTCATATTTGGTTTCTAGCCATAAACCAAGGACATTGAGCCTATAATTAGTAATCCTAGAGAAGCTAAATAAGGAGAACCCAAAGAAAAACATATAGGCATCCTCCTGAATATTAACCTTCAGCAAGCGATGAAAGGAGACAGAGACAGAGACCCACACTGGAGCACAGGACTGAAATCTCAAGGTCCAAATCAGGAGCAGAAGGAGAGAGAGCACGAGCAAGGAACTCAGGACCGCGAGGGGTGCACCCACACACTGAGACAATGGGGATGTTCTACTGGGAACTCACCAAGACCAGCTGGCCTGGGTCTGGAAAAGCCTGGGATAAAACCGGACTCTCTGAACATAGCGGACAATGAGGACTACTGACAACTCAAGAACAATGGCAATGGGTTTCTGATCCTACTGCACGCACTGGCTTTGTGGGAGCCTAGGCAGTTTGGATCCTCAACTTACTAGACCTGGATGGAGGTGGGGGTTCCTTGGACTTCCCACAGGACAGGGAACCCTGAGTGCTTTTCGGGCTGAGGGGGGGACTTAATTGGGGGAGGGGGAGGGAAATGGGAGGCGGTGGCGGGGAAGAGACAGAAATCTTTAATAAATAAATAAATTAAAAAAAACAGATAATGTAATAAAAATGGAGTATAGACCTAAACACAGAACTCTCAACAGATAAATCTAAAATGGCTTTTCAGCCATTAAGGAAATGCTCAACATCCTTAGCCACCAGAGAAATGAAAATCAAACAACTATAAGATTCCATCTTAAACCTGTCAGAATGGCTAAGATCAAAAATACTGATGACTGGGCTGGAGAGATGGTTCAGAGGTTAAGAGCATTGCCTGCTCTTCCAAAGGTCCTGAGTTCAATTCCCAGCAACCACATGGTGGCTCACAACCATCTGTAATGGGGTCTGGTGCTCTCTTCTGGCCATACACACAGACAGAATATTTTTACATTATATATATATATATACTGATGACTACTTATGCTGGAGAGGTCAGTGGGTAAAGAGAATACTCCTCCAATGCTGATGGGAGTGGAAGCTGATATAGTCACTTTGGAAATCTGTATGACGATTTCTCAGAAAATTAGGAAACAACCTACCTCAACACCCAGCAATGCTACTTTTCCTTATAAACCCAAAGGATGCTCAATCGTACCACAAGGACATGTGCTCAACTATGTTAATAGCAGCATTATTTGTCATAACCAGAACCTGGAAATAACCTAAATGCTCTTTGATTGAAGAATGGATAAAAAAGATGTGGTACATTTACACAATGGAGTACTACAGAGTGGAAAAAATAATGACATCTTGAAATTTGTGGGCCAATGGATAGATCTAGAAAACACCATATTGAGTGAGGTAACCCAGACCCAGAAGGATAAATATCATATGTATTCAGACATAAGTGACATTTAGACATAAAGCAAATAAAAACACAGCCTACAATTCATAATCCCAGAGGACCTAGACAACAAAGAGGACCCTAAGAGAGACATATGTGGATCTAATCTACATGGAAAGTAGAAAAAGACGAGATCATGTGAGTAAATTGGAAACATGGGGATAATGGGAGCGGGTAAAAGCTAAGGGTGAATGGAGGGAAACAGAGAAAAATGTATAGCTCAATTAAAAATAAAGAAATGTAAAATAGTACATGTACTCTTTTTTCTCTTTCTTAGATCTCTCAATGGCTTAATTCCCTTTCTTTGTAACCTGTAGAGGTTCCCTTTAAGAGAGGGCAAAGATCTGCACACAGCTGCAGCTGCAGTTAGCTACAAACTAGCTGGTAAGTTTTGTTACATATCTTCAAAGAATGCATGTGTCTCTAAGAATTTTCCTTGTAGTTTTTTATTACTAACAAATTGCTAATGAGTGGATACACACACACACACACACACACACACACACACACACACACACACACACACACATTTGGGAATTTGCAGCAGCAGAAAAAATAAGATTGAAAGAGTAAGGAATGCAGAAAACTGAAGAAGAAAAAGAAGAAGAAAGAATGTAGAGTAATAAAACAATAATGAATTGGAACAGAAATTTGTAATAGAGAATTGGAATTAGAATTGAGAGAAAATTGAAGCTAAAAATTATTGATACTTAGGGCAAGAAAATTAGAATTAATACTGAACAATAAAGCGACATGACTGGAGCTGAAAGCATGAGCCTTTTCCCTCAAATTAGAGCTATCCTAAGATATTTTTTGTTATGCTGAGGCAACCTGACAGAACCCTGGGAGGAAGTCAGCCGAGCTGGACTCTGCTGACTTTCGATACCATTCCAAACCTGGAGTTTCTCTCTTTGTGCTGTCTTTGGATCTGGATGTAGAACTCTCAGCCACCATGTCTGCTTATGCCCTGATGACAATGGACTAAATCTCTGAAGCAATAATCGAGCACAAATTAAATGCTTTCCAAGAGTTGCTATGGTCATGGTGTCTCTTCACAGCAGTAAAACACTGACCAAAGCACTGGTCTTTGTGTATGATATGCTGGTCTAGGGACAGGGTTGAATTCATGTGTCTTGAGATCCACTTTCCTTAGCTTTCGGACTGCACTAGTAGTGGAGGCAGGGGGAAATGTGCAAATTTAAAGTCTCAAAATGCTGATGGGAGATCTCCAGGAAGTGGTGATGATGGATATGGGGACTGGAAAGGGGAGCCATGCAGATCAAGAATCAACAATCCCTTATTCATTTAGACTTCCTGTAACTTCCGCAATATCTATAGCTCCTACTTTGCCATTGCCTCCATGAGAAATGAGCTCAACAAATCAGAAAGCTCCTGTCTGTGGCGGTGATATTATTAGTGTGTTGCCAAGGAGGACACACTCATGTTCATCTGCTGCTGTCACCCCTCTAAATGCATCTCACCTGAGCAGAGACTGTTTTCTGTTTTATCGTGGAAAGGATTCTACTTAACTGCCTTTAAAAAAAAAAAACTATACAACTTAATGAAGTTCAATCAGAAGGAATGGGGGAATAAGTCAAAGGGGCATGGATTTTCAAAGATAAACTTGCATGTTTAGAGTGTCACTCCAGAATCTCCTTTTAATGTCATCTTGCATCTGGAAGGCCACATGGCTCTTTAATAAGCCATATTTAGAGATATTTTAAGGGAAAAAGCAGCATACAGAAAATATACACAGGGTCCATAAAAATGTTTCTTTCTTCTTCATTATGTTGGAAAAACTATTTCATGTTTCAGTTTATCCGAAGCACAAAACATAGTATTAACTGTATTAAAATGAATACTTATAGGTGACATAGAACAGTTTTTATTTTATGTTTTTACAATATAATTCTTCTATGGATTGTTAGTGTCTGCTAATCATCTATTGCACCAACATGATTAGTTAAAGTTTAGCATCAGGATGTAAGTATTGGAGAATTGTGTCTAATAGGGTTCAAACCTGTGGTGTCAATTGCCTTCTGGGGTCATAGAATGGATTCACAGAAATAAGGAGACTCTTGAACAATTCATTATGTGATTGTATTTCTCATTATTCACAGAAAGTAAGCTTGACACCCAAGACCTCTAACCAGTGTGATCCAAAATGTGTTTTCCAATGAAAATATTCCAAATCAGTGGTTACAGGAAGAAAATCATAGACCTTCTTGGCCATAGGGATTATATACAACACTTCAGGCAAAGCTGGAAAATATCTGTGGAACCTTGGCTATCAGGGTTATTTTTTCAATTCTCTTGGCAAAAAATAAGCTTCCTAGGGCAGAATGGGAATGCCTGAGGACCATCACCTCCTGGGAGGATCTATGGGGCTCTTATAGCCACAGAGATAACCACAGAGGCTATATTGCACAGAGGTGGAATTTCTGTATCACCCTTTATTAACATGGGAAAGTTTGAGGTTCCATTGGTTCTAAGCGCACCTTTATTAGGAACACAAGTTTTTAGAGTTACTTCTTTAAAAAAGCCTACTTCAATAGAACTCTTTGTAGGACAGGATGCAAATGAAGCCCCATAGGTACAAAGTCTTCCTAGCCTTTCTTCTGGACAGCATCCAGTAGTCCCTCAGCCCTGGAGAGCTACTTCACCCCTCTCCTCCCATGACCTTCATTATCAAATCATACTTTGGTTTCTCCTCATGATAGCTACACACAGTATCTTTGCCCCAGCAAGTTCTGCTTATTCTCTCTGAGACCCTGATCAAACCTGCTCTTTCTGTCATCCAAGAGTTTTCTACTCCATGCAATGTTCCTCCTGCTCACCCTCTCTCTCTCTCTTTTGGTTCTGCTCAGTGCTTCTATGTCACTATTGTTCTACTCGGTCTCAGAGATGACAAGCTCATTGTGCCCCCATGAAGGCTTAAACCAGTTTCACCATAAAACAAATTTCCTTGCACAAAGCCATGCTTGAATCCAGACAGGAAAGCTGCTCTCAGTTCACAAGAAAGGACTGACATTTATCAGAAAGATTTTCTTAGTCAGATGATGCTGTACGGGTTATATTGGGCTTATTTCTGAATATGATACTTATAACATCCTTCTAATCACTGTGAAATTGCAGGAGGAGAGGCCAGCACATGTAAGAAAGGATCTTCCAAATGGCATCAAATGAGATTTTCTCTGCATATGTGTTACAGTTGTGTGGCTTGATCCGACTGTGGGCCTCCTGACTATGGGAACAGGTACTATCTCCAGCTCTATTACAGGCGTTGGAAACCTACTCCTCATTCTGGGTCACCTTGCACTGCCTTGGTGCATGGGAGGTGTTTAGTCTTACTGCAACTTTGTTTGCTATGTTTTGTTGATTTCCATAGGTTACCTGCCCTTTCTTGAACAGAAACAGAGGAGGAGTGGATTGGAGGTGGGAACCAAAGGGGATGGAATAGGACAAGGAGGGGAGGGTGGAGGTTGCATCTGGGATGTAAAGTAAATAAATAAATGAATTTAATTTTTAAAAAATAAATCATAGCACAGGAAACAGTTTTGAAAACACACACACATATGAATGTTGGCTAAAATGACTACATTTGTAAAATAGAATTACATAGCAATATGTCTTTGATACAAAAATGTGGAAGATGTGCATATGTTGTGGTTTCCAAATAGATTAGAACATGTGAAACATTTATGCAATTGGTTGCCGGATTTTAATGCCAGTAGATAATTAACATACCAAGAAAATATCAAGATGTCCTCTTATAAACTTAAAAGTAAACAATAACACCAAGAAGAGAACAACAATCAAAACAACAACAAAGTAACAGTATCATCTGTGGCATCTTCAGAAGGATATGCAGTAATTTGAACATTATTGCAAGAGCGGGGCTGGTGTCTGTCCCTTTTTAAGCCTCACAGGTTGGTGTTCAGTCATCCTGTTCAGGGCACTAAAGTTGGAAGAAGTCCACTTCTGATGTTCTGATGAATGCCTTGAAGACTGATGGCTGTTTTCCGGACTCTCCTTGTTACTCTTGCACTCTGAGGCCTCAATCTTGAGGGGAAGAATGTTATTGATTAGAAGGAGTGTGCCCAAGACTTCTGTCTACCTCATGTACGTGTGTCTTTGAGCAGAGTGGGAACGCCAGACATTTGCTTGGTCAGAAGGTAAAATTAGAGGTCCTTTGGATGAGCATGTTAGTATAGACACCATACATTACAGAAAAGGAAGATCTGAAATTCTTTTGTCCAGATGTGGAGTTTGAATATACCATTAAAGGAAAAGAGTATGTGTGAGACACCCTTGGTCAATGTGAACACTATTGAAGGCCTCATATTCACACCTTGAATGCCCCCCACATACGTCAGAAATATACAAATAGGGATCAAAGGGTCAGCGATGAGAGGTCAGAAGCTTGCCAAGGTGCATGGGGAAGAAGGGAGGAAACAAGAGCCCTGGAGAAATACAAGGACCCCAGGGTCAGAGGGGAAATGTTTGATGGTGTCTTATGAGGAGTGTGGAAATCTGGGGGTTATTATAGATATTGAATAGCATGTTGGATTGGGTAAAGTTGGAAATCAGCATACCCACTGCTTGATATGAGATCAAAGTCCCAGCCCACCTCATACAATGGAACACATTCCAGGAACTGCCTTATCAGCTTCCAGATCTTCATCAGATATTTGGATATCTGTCCACTGTAGAGAATGTGTGGTAGGTGAGGCAGCAGTCTGAGTATTTTAAAAAGTCTTCATGAGAGTCCCAAGCTTGTTCTCCTTCTCAAGCATATGTTCAGCTGCTCAGATCTAAGTTTGAATGATGGGGACCACATTATATTGATTTTGGCTTTGAGGCAGTGGGCTCCAGTTCCAGACTCTACTTCCTACACATGGACTTGGAGTCTTTAAGCCTGGGATGTCTGGAGAAGTCATTGTGTGAAGAAAAGTATTCTATGGTCTCAGGTTTGGGTGGGGGTATGTCTGAGGCCCCTGAATTAGAGGAGAAGAGTGAGGGGCTCTCCTTGGACCAAAGGGCCTATTTGAAGACAACTTGCAGAATGAGTAGATCTGAGGCTGTCTGGTAAATCATAGGCAGTAAACTGAAACTCCTTTGGTCACATCAGAATGGTATGTGGCCCAATTATATGGTCCTAGTAATTGTACTCCCACAGGGTCATGTTCAGAAGATCTGAGAACCCTTGTATGTACCTCTCTAGTAGAGCAGGCAGGTCTGAAACCCTTTAGTCAGAAGACAAGACTTGGGTGTATACTTGGGAGAGGGGATAGTCTAAAAGCCACTTCAGTAAGAAAGAGAGGATACTCTCAGACTTCTCAGGGTAGGTGGAGCATATCCATGATGAGGGAGTCCCCTCTGTGTGCTGTGATCACCATTAATAAATAAGATACTGTTTTGGACCTATAGCAAGGCAGAACTTAGGTAGGCAGAGAAAGCCTATGTGGGCAGAAGAAGAATTCTTGCTACCACTTTGGGGGCAGGTGAAAGATCTAAGACCCTCTAAACTAGAAGGAGGAGTCAGGAGCTCCCTAGGACTAGGTGGAATAATCTCAGCCTCCCTTGGTCATATGTCTGTGTACCTATTGGGCAGAAGCTGAAACTTGAATGATACCCTGAGAATTCTAGGTAGTCCCAGACACTCACTTCTTCATCGGCACCAAACTTGAAATCACAATCTAGAATACACATTTTCTGAATGTCCATGTCAGGCATGTCAGCAGTCTTAGATGTCTTCTAAGAGGCTGCACGACAGAAGTCTGTGACTCAGTTTCTTTATCTGGTATAGGTCCATCCACAAATTCCTCTTCATGTAGGACAGGAATTCTCTGTCTAAGAGACTAGAGTGAAGACAGTATTATGAGTTATCCCCATCTTGATGTTCTTGTGTTCAGGGACCTCAGTCCAGAGAGATCTGAGTTCTCTTTAGTCAGAACAGTACTTCCCAGGCCACCCAAATTAGAAGTTATAGGTATAGAATCAAATGTGAAATTTCCTTGATTACACAAGGCAGGCCTGAGGCACTCTTTATTGATGTGAATGTCTAAATCCACTATGTAAGATGGGGTAGGGCCTTGGTACTTGGGACAGAAATAGAAGGACTATTATACCCTTCATCAAAAATGTTATGTGGCAAAATTCATGGGAATAATGAGAAATATTAATGCACTCTGGCCATAACTGGAATTTCTGAGACATTTTGTGCATAAGTGAAGGTCTACACCTATTTGTCAGGGGTGTAAAGTATATGGCAATGTTCATTAAAATAGGAATTGCAATTTTCCATTAAGCATAAAGTAAACACCTTGTGGAGCAGAGGAAGGTCTGGTTTGGCCTAGTCAGCTTCCAAATCTTTTCCAGTATTGAGAATATCCATACCTTTGTGGACTTGTGAAAGGCCGGGAAGTAATCATTGCATGTTTTCCAAGTGGTTGGATGGTCATTTTCAGTCTAAGAAGTTATTGGTCAGATAAGATAATCCCATATATGTAGCAGGAAGAAAGTTTGAAGCAATCCTAGACAGTTGGGAATATAGCAGACATACATAGTCAAGAGAACAAGATCTATAAGCCCCCTAGTAGATATGGTAGGCCTGAGTCATCCTTGGGCAAAAGAGAACATATTACAAGCCACCTTGGTCTTTGGGAGAAAGTTTTACTTCCCCTTGGATAGAGGGGAAAGGCCAAGTATTTCTGGATAGTGTCTGATGCTATAATATGATGCTCTGAATCTCCTCTATGAAAGAAAGACATTTTCAGACCTTTTGGCCAGAGGGGAGGAATTTGAGGACCCTGACAAAAAGAGGATAATGATGACCCTTTCAGATGATGTATTGTAGGTGAAGCATATTTAAGTATAGGGTGAGAAGGTCTGAGCCCTCCTTCATCAAAAGGGAATGATTGGATCCTTACTAAGTGAGGGTAAGTTTTGAAGGCCTTTTTGATTGGAATTTGAAAGTTTTGGGGCCTTGGGCAGGTATAGATCTTCCTTGGCCCCCTCAGTCATGCAGGATAGATATCAGGCCCTCTTGGTTACAGAGTGTGCATTTGATGTCTAATTGACAGAAATAGATGGTGGTTAGGAATGGAAGACTTTGGCAGACTTAAAGAGAGAAGCGAAGTCACAAACCACTTAAGCAAAAGGGGGTATCCTAGTCTACCTTGTGCAGTGGAGGAAGGACTTCATCACTGTTTAGAAGATCCACATCTTCAGGCACCCTGTGGTAGGCCTGGCAGTAATTTGAGCATCATCTATCAGTCATGATTGGCAGGCTCCAGTTCTCATCAGCTACATTGGTGTGTGTATCAAGGATGAGACCTCTTCATTCTGGTGACTTTAATGAAGCAAAGATGACCTAAGTCTCAGGCTCTGTCACCTGAAAGCAGAGCAAGATGAAGTCCCTTTGGTCACACACGTATTTTCATAGTGGACGTAGTTAGAGGGGAAAGATCTCCATTATGGGGATAATTCTGAGGCCCACATGCTTATAGGGGGTGATCTGAGGATACTTTGATCTTGGTCAGCTTGAGAAAAATAGAAATTCTGAGATAACTTTAATTAAAAAGTCAGTTATTCTTATGAATTTCCTTAAACAGAGAAGGATGGCCTTGGGTGTTATTTATAATAACAGAAAGGCCTGACAGCTACTTTAATCAAAGGGATCTTCTGATAACCAGTCACCAAAAAGATGCAGTGTGAGATGCCTTGAGAATAGGAACAGCTTGGGAAGCCCACATTATATTCAGAGGGGAAACTTCTGAGGTCATTTTGAACTGTCTTGCTTAGAGAAAAAGTGCCTGACTATATTTGACCTAACAGCAAGATCCAATCACCCCATTGAGCAGAAAGGGAAAATGCTAGTTCTACTTGACTGGTTTGGTTCAGCATCATTTGATTCTTACTGTGCTCCCAACTTCCATGATCTATATATTACATCAACTGTTGGGAAGAGTACAAGAAGAAATTACAACACTCTTTCAACATGATGAGTGGTTGTGTAAACTTTGATGCTTCCTCAGGATTGTATTAATCTGTGTTTATCCATCAATGTAAGTAATGTGGAATGTCCTGCTGTATATGCTTTTATTATTTTTTTGGTTAATGATTAAATCTGCTTTGACCTATGGCAGAGCAGAATATAGCCAGGCTGGAAGAGATATAAAAAGAAATTAGGTGGAGTCCAGGAGAGGACATGTAGCTACTGAAGTAGAACTACACCAGAACTTTTCCAGTAGGTCACAGCCATACGGTGATACATAGATTAATAAAAATGGGTTAATTTAAGATGTAAGAGTTAGTTAATAAGAAGCCTGAGCTAATAGGTTATGTGGAATTGTAATTAATATATTTTCTGTGTAATTATTTGTGCTTGGGCAGTTGGGAAACATAAGCACAGTCTTCATTTACATAAAAGATGAGAACATTTTGCATTTCTGACAGCTACATTCTAGGCAGATGACATAATTATTAGTTTTAGCTTTTTATATTTTTCCCTCTACCTAGAATCTTGTGAGGTCCCATGGTTACAAAAGTGTTTTCTTAGCAATCTTAGCCCCTGGGATTGGCACTAAGGTAATATGAGTCCAAGGGTCAAGTGAAATGTGTCCATGAAAGGAAGGGGATGCTCTAGGGCCTCCCAGGGTCAGTGGCTAGACCTGTAGCTCAATTAAATACAGAGTGAATGATTTGCAACCCCTTTGGTTGCAATTCTGAGCTCTTATTCATCATTGTGGAATAGCCCAGACACTTCTTGGCAAAAAATGGGATCTTTGTAATTTTTGTGGTTGAAATTTGTAATCGTAGTTCCCCCTTTCACTACACTGGACTGAATATGGGCAAATCTGACTCTCACTGTTACAGTGTGAGTGGTGTAAGGAATATTTAATATGGGGTCTCTTTATTCAAAGGTAAAGTTTGAGGGTCTTTGCCACAAAATGAATACCTGAGACCACCTTAGGAAAATGGGGAAGGTCTGCAGTAGGCTTCGTCCTAGGAGGGAGGTCTACCATTTTCATCAGTGCAGTAAAAGGAATAAGATAACTTGAGGAGAGTGGAAGCACTGGCCCTTTGTGAGACCTGTTTAGGGAAAGGGTATGAGTTGGAAAACCCTTGCACAGAGAGGAGAAATGTCATGTACCATCCTGTTGAAGGTGAATGCCCTTACTACCTTACTCAGTGAAGGAAGGTACCATTACTGCACTTCAGCTTCCAACTCTTCTTTAGAGCTTCTTCATCTTGTGTTGAGTCTTAGAGAGTTCAGGCAGCAACGAGAGCCTTCTTCAATATACCTGTATGGCTGTCAACAGCTAGGTCTCCTCTTTTTTTTCAGGTTGTTTTCATGGTCCATGTCTGGGCAGCAGTGATGGGGTTAGTTGATTTCTAGTGATTGGATTGAAAAACATAGCTTAGGATTCAGTTTCTAATTCTAAATTTATGACAGGGGCCCACAACCTAGAGTGGAGCAATGCAGTTCCCTAGCCACCAGCACCATATATAAAAGGTTTAAATCATTTTTGTTTAGAGCAGCATATTTTGGAGGTACTTCAAAAACAGAATGGAATGTTTGAGGATTTTTGATAGAATCCTACAAGGTAGGATGCAGTATTATTCAAAATAACATCTCTAATGTCACCATGTGAATAAAAGAAATGCATGAGTTTCCTGGAGTCAAAGACAGTGCTTCCTAGTCTCCCTTGTACAGGTGGTTAAGGTGTAAGTACACATTTTTTTTAATGGAGGGAAGGATGATGTCCCAGTCTGACCCAGGGTAGTTCTCATGAAAACTTCAATAAACAAAGTATACATGAGGTCTCTTGTAAACAGGGAAGTTCTGACAACCTCTTCTCAGAATGGGAAGTTCTGAGACTACCTTCAGCAAATGAGAAATCCCAAATGTCTTTATTCACAGCGAGGAGGGCTCCAATCACATTTGGTAGAATACTACTAGGCACTTCAATCATGATCAGAACAGGAAGGTCCCAAGGCATCTTGGATAATGGGAAAAGGTTCTGGCTCTGCACTAACATCAGCTATTTTTCCCAATGCAAACGCATACCTTGTGTGAAATCTTTGAGAGTCTAAGGCAAATCTCCTAACAATCTTCCAACAGGCTAAGTGCTTATGCAAGCATTGATGTTTCCTCAAGGTTATGTTCAGCTGTACATATCTGTGAATAAAAGAAACAGTGCGTTTTTGATAACCAAACTTGGAGACAGATGGCTTGAGAGGTTCTGTCCTGTAATCTTAAAGCAGAAAGTTATGAGATCCCATTGTTCTCATATGTGTTTGTATGGTTGTCTTGGTCAGAGGGGCCAGCTCCAAAGCAATCTTAGTTAGTAGGGGAACATGCAAGGTCACCAACTAAAGAAGGGAAGCTTGATGGTTCTTTAGTCTTAGAGTGGACTAAAGTGCTGAAGATCAGAGGATGGAAGTCTGAGACATCCCTTGTATACAGGGGCCAGTTTTGAGAGACCATTCAATAGGGTTTGATTTTTCAGATTTCCTTTTGTGGAAACTGAACTTCTGAAATCCTCTTCCTAGATGGAAGTAGATAATTGGCTCACAAACCTTCAGGGAAGATCATGAATGTCTGATACTTGTTTTACTTGGTGATATAATGTACTCTTGGTCTGACACCCCTGTAATGAGAAGATAAAAGACAGAGTCACTTGGGAGGAATAGGAATATATAAGGACCATACAACACCAAACAAATATTTTAGGGTAGGGCTCATTGGAAAATGGGGTTTAGGAAAATCTACATCTTAGGAGAGTTCTGACATCCTGTTCCATGTATTGAGAAGAAATAGTTGAAGAAGAAGAAGAAGAAGAAGAAGAAGAAGAAGAAGAAGAAGAAGAAGAAGAAGAAGAAGAAGAAGAAGAAGAAGAGTGAAAATTCTGAGCCCAATGTAAGAGAGGAAACCTCTGAGACCCCCATTGAAAAATGAGGACAGAATCACCTTTGGGCAGAGTGTGAAAGTGTCATACACATTTCTGTTGAAGGGGAATATCTTGGGCACCTCATATAGTGGAGAAAGTTCCCAGCACTGATCATGAGCTTCCAAGTCTTATTCATAGTTTGTGTTCCTTCTGAGAGAGACAAGGCAGTAACAATCTATGTCTTCTTCCAAAGACCTGGATGATTGTTCCTGGCTAGGTTACTTCCTGTAGTTTGTGTTCAGCAGTCCTGATCTCAGCAGAGATGTTGAAGTCATTCCATTTATATTGACTGATCTGAAGGCAGATGGCATGGGGTTCTATGCTCTGATTGCCAAACATGCCTATTGGACCTCAAACCGGAGTGGACTATTGTCCCTTGTTTATAGAGAGAGTCTCCCACAGCCCTATTCCTGAATAGCTTGATAGAAGACCTATTAGGCCATTCATGGAAGGTTTCAGGCCCCATGTTTGAAAGGGAGAATGTTTTGGGAAGGTAGGAAAGAGCCCTAAGTTCCAGAAACCCTCAGGGAGAAGATGAAGTCCCCAGGTTACTTTGAAAACTAGAAGGATCAGCCAATATCTTATCAGGTCCAAATGTCCTCACACTATGGAATACCCATGTGTTTGGGGGCTCTGAAGCTTGGCTTTAAGCAATCAGAGTTTTTTTTTTCTTTTTTTAATTGATTTTTATTGAGCTCTACATTTTTCTTTGCTCCCCTCTCTGCATCTCCCCTCCCCTTCAACTCTCTCCCAATGTTCCCATGCTCCCAGTTTCCTCAGGAGATCCACATGGGAAGCAGAGTTTTTCTCTTACAGATTGGTTGGCAGCTCCTAGCTCTGTGTCCTCCACAAGCCTTTCATCAGTAGCACAGGCGTATGAGACAAGATGAGACCACTCCATTTCTGGTAAGAATATTAAAAGTAAAAGGGTTTAATCAGGGAAAAGTTTTTTACTGTTTTTTCCCAGGATATCAGTTCAGAGTACTCTGACATCCCTTTGGTCATTTGGGCATGCCTAAACACCCAGGTCAGAAGGGAAAAGATTAACATCTTCTCAGTGAGAGAAATAGAGCTGAGGTTTCTGCAGATAAAAGTGGTTTTTCTGAGGAAGCCAAGGTCAGGGAGTGCTTATTTGGAGTTTACATGACAAAAAGATGAACATCTGAGTAAGTCTTCATGTCACTGGTCTGGTCTGTATCCCCTTAATCAGATGAGTTTCTATCAGTACTCATGAAGGTAAATGGTGTGTCTAAAGTCTGCTTTTTTAAGGAAAGTAGAATATAACCACCATCCTTCACAGGGTATTTATTGTCAGAGGCTCTCATTGGATCAATATTGTGTCTACAGTTTAGTGAAGTGCAAATCTGTGATCCATTTATTAAGAATAATGTCTGAGGTCCATTCCATAATATCAGGAATTATATGGGCCCCTCACACAAAAGGAACATCTAAACCTCCTTTGAACAAACTGGAAAGGTGTAGGACTCCCTTTATTCCAGGATGAAGATCAGATATCTCCTTGACCAAAGGGAAGAATGAGTAGCCCTGTGAAGAAAGGAGTTTCTGAGACCCATGAGGCAGGGGAGATATGATCAGAATGTGAAAATCCCATATAACCATGATCAAAAATTCAGTTGACTTTGATACCTCATAAGCTCCTAGAATTGCCTCACCATCTGTAGTAATAAGGGGCGGCGGCAGGGTTGCGTCCCCAAACACCCCAGCCGTCTGCCCGGCTCGGCTAGCTTATGCCCCAAATAATTACACGGACACTGTATTCTTTTAAACACTGCTCTGGCCCATTTCTAATCATCTGTGTAGCGCCCCTAGGTGCGCTTACCGGGAAGATTCTAGCCTAAGTCCATCCTGGGTTGGAGCTTCATAGCATGCGTCTTCCCTGGAGCAGGTAGCATGGCGTCTCTCTCTGAAGGCATCTGCTCTGGAGAGGAGAGCTGTCGAGTCTGACCTCACTTCCTCTTCGTCCCAGCCTTCCCTTCTGTTTACTCCACCCACCTAAGGGTGGGCCTATCAAATGGGCCTAGCAGTTTCTTTATTGCTTAAACAATGAAATCAACAGATTGATATATGACACTCCCACATCACTTCCCCTTTTTCTGTTTAAACAAAAAAAAGGAAGGCTTTAACCTTAACATAGCAAAATTACATATAACAAAACAGTTATCAAGTAAAAGTTACATCAGAAACATTTATACATATAACAAAATTGACCTTAAATCTCTATAAATAAAGCAAAATCTATACTAATGCAAATTATTCATACCTATATCATATCCCCCTTTAAATGTAAAAGAACATTTATAAACTATATTTGGGAACATGGGCGCAGTTTTTTCTCTCCAAACTGCTTCCTGCTGAATGGGGGCGTCGTTAATGATTTTAGGGTGTAACCTGTGTGCCAGGTTTATCTCAGTTGGCAGTTGAGCAAGGCAATTTTCTGAAGATGTTCACAGCAACCCTTCAGGAGGACGTGGTCCATCATACCAAATTGGAATTGAAGAAATGAACAGGGTCTCATCCTCTGTGAAAACAAAAGAAGACTCTCTCCAAAGCATCATATCCTTAGACCCAAATTCTGAAATCATACCCTCATGATATCCGTTCTGGTTCCACTTGGCAGCCCATATAATAAAATGTCTCTTTGTACTTAGCTCCTTCACAGTCAAAAATTTTAAAGAAAACACAATGTACATAATCCAGACTCTCTGTGAATTTTCCATCTTTACGCGGCTTATTTTTATTTATATCTATAACTATCTGTACTCTGTCTCTTTAAAGACTTTACTTTTACTTTTTTCTTTTTAAACCATTAACTTTATTCTCTATATTCTTTTTCTTCTCTGTCCCAAGCCTACGTACATTCATCCAACAGTGTGACTCATTCAGTGGTCTGAATCTGTCCTATTGTGAATCTCCAATTTTTTACTATACAGGAGCACTTTTGATTTACGCCTTTAAATCACTAGGCGCTTAAGAATCTAAGCTGCGACATTTCTAGGTTAACTTTTTGCTTTTTGAGTGTATATCTTTGACCTGGAATAACCCTGTAGACTAGGCTGTCTTTGAACTCTCGGAGATCTGCCTGTCTCTGCCTCCCAGGCATTGGGATTAAAGGCGTGTGCTACCACACCTTGAAGTCACAGAGGTTTACTTTAAGAATTTTAACTTTTAGTCTGCATATATTTTTAACACACTTTAAACCATTCAGAAATTTTCTCTGTCTTTGAATCTCTCTTTACTGTATATCTCTCTTTTTCTGACCACAAGAGCCTTTAATTTGCCAAGCAATATCAGTAGGACTAAAGGCGTGGCTTTGCCAGCTAGATCCAGTCCATTCCTTAGCTTTCCAGCCTCACGGCGGAAATACAGGCTGCAGCCATGTTTATAGCATTTCAAGGTCCCTGCCAGCCAGCGAGCTACAACAGACAACACTCAAGTCCTCTCTCGGTAGCCGGCCCTCCTGTCTCAAACAGTCAGAGTTTGCCCTGGCAGGATGGCCCAGAAAGCTGGCATTTTAAACACGCAGCTTTTTTCCTGCTACGGCTGAAAACCGAAAAGCATGCGTTCAGCTTTTCGTCAACACCGTTTAAGTGTTTCGTGGCAGGACCTCTTAATGAGCTGCAGGGTTTTGCAGCTGAAGCTGAGTCAGGAAGCCTCTTGGGGCTACCAGGTAGGAGCGGCACTCAGCACTTTAATTCTGAGACTGAGCGTGCAGCACAGAAATTCTTTTCATCCAAGTAACATCCAAATCTGACAGGCAGAGCACTGCGCAGTCTAAAAACACGTCTCTGTATGGCGGCAGGAATCCGCCATGCTCTTCCGCCTGCCTAAGCCTGATTCTGCCTTCTGCCCAGGAGCAGGCGGGGAGCTCTGAGTCATCGCATGGTCTCAGAGCACTCTCCTTCCGATCCCAAGCGGGAACACAAACATAGTCCAGAGTTTTTACTGGCGGCACAGCCCCAGGAAGCCACACTTTGAAATGACACAGCGTTTTTTTTCTGCTGCTGTTGCCGAATCAGGAAATCTCTCTACAGCACGCCACCAACAAACAGCAAAAATCTGTGTTAAACTCTCTCTCCCTTATTTTTAAGACTTCTCAGGTTTTTTAAGTGGGTTTAGTTAGCCACACGTCTGGGCGTCATTTGTAGTAATAAGGGGCGGCGGCAGGGTTGCGTCCCCAAACACCCCAGCCGTCTGCCCGGCCCGGCTAGCTCAGTCGGTAGAGCATGAGACTCTTAATCTCAGGGTCGTGGGTTCGAGCCCCACGTTGGGCGCCATTTGTAGTAATAAGGGGCGGCGGCAGGGTTGCGTCCCCAAACACCCCAGCCGTCTGCCCGGCTCGGCTAGCTTATGCCCCAAATAATTACACGGACACTGTATTCTTTTAAACACTGCTCTGGCCCATTTCTAATCATCTGTGTAGCGCCCCTAGGTGCGCTTACCGGGAAGATTCTAGCCTAAGTCCATCCTGGGTTGGAGCTTCATAGCATGCGTCTTCCCTGGAGCAGGTAGCATGGCGTCTCTCTCTGAAGGCATCTGCTCTGGAGAGGAGAGCTGTCGAGTCTGACCTCACTTCCTCTTCGTCCCAGCCTTCCCTTCTGTTTACTCCACCCACCTAAGGGTGGGCCTATCAAATGGGCCTAGCAGTTTCTTTATTGCTTAAACAATGAAATCAACAGATTGATATATGACACTCCCACATCAACCATCTAAGTCTTCTTCATAGTTTAGGATGTCCATATCTTTAGCTGAATCTGCAAGAGACCAAGCATCAATATCAGGATTCATTAAGATACTTGGTGGAAGGCACAGTGTGGTTGATGCCTAAGAATTCTGTGCAGGCAAACAGGACTGGGTATGACTGAGAAGTCTATACCATGGCTACTTTATTTCGCATGGGTTCCTGGATTTGTCTACTCTTCTTGACTTCTGTAAACTAACCACAGTGACCAATGCTCTTTGTTCAATGGTGAAATATTCCATGTGCCCTTCCTCAGAGGGAAATTTCTGAAGGCCATTTGGGCTAAAAGGGGTATTTTTAGGCCTAAGTTTTCAGAGCAAATAATAATAATAATAATAATGATGATGATGATGATGATGATGATGTTTTGAAAAAGAGACAGATCCCAGACTTTGTTGGGCAAATGGGAATGCCACTGCTTACCTTTTGTAGAGAAGAAGATCCAGGCACTCCCTAGTCCTTCTCCAACTCTTCAGTGAACTCTAGAAAATTGTTATCTCTGAAGACTCCTTTTGAGGCTTAACGGCAATCAGAGGGTTCTTCTTACAAGTTGAATTATAGTCCCTAGGTCTGTTCCCTACTTAAACTCTGGATAAGCTGCACAGGTGTGCAGCTTGAAAACAGATGATCTTAGATCCAGGGTACTTTTTATTCTTCTGCCATGCAACTTCAATCTAGAGTTCCATGAGATTCCTTTGGTGGTCAGAAGCATATTTCCTAGCCATTCAGTTCTGAGGGAGAAGCTCTAGTCTCGATTAGTTATTTGGTAGACATGAGTTGAGTTGGCCATGAACACAAAGAGAAGCTGTGATGTTTACCTAGTAATAGGGAATCAATCTCAAGAACCTGTAAACCAAGTCTGAATATCTGAGACATTTTTCAGTCACAGGGCCAGTTCTGTAGCTTACTTCATCAAACAGGCATGTCTCAGATTCCCCCAGTAAAGACAAAGGAAGCAGCATGTTACAAACCCCCCCTCTGGCAAAGTATGAAAGTCAGGGGCTACTGTGGTTGAAGGAAATAACTTTAAAATCCCTCTTCATAAGACAGTGCACCAAGGTGTAAACTTCCTCAACTAGTGAATTAATTTAATTTTGAAGGGAATATGAAGGGAATATCTCAGATATGATGGAGTTGGTAGCTGGAGGCCTGAACTGTCCTGATTCTGGAATAAATCTGAATCCCCAGTGTAACTTAGCAGAAATTCTATGGCTCATTAATTCTAAAGGGTTTGTATTTGTGGCCTTCTTGGGGCATTGTGGAAGTCCGAGGCCTCTTTGCTTCTCAAGTTATGTCTCAGGCTTCCTTCAGCATTGAGGATGTGCATGGCACCCTTGTACTGAAGTTGTAAGTATGAGGCCCATTTGGGCAATTAGTGAATGTCTGGGGTCTCCTGGTTCTCAATGGAATGGTGTGTCAATCTTCCCTTGAACACCAGGTAATGACTGAAGCTTTTGTTGTTGATGGGTTATTGGTTTACTGGTAAAAGTTGTGAGTTACTTTTGTTCTAGACAGAAAAGATTGAGGCCACCTTGGCCATTGGGAAAGATCTGAGACCCCCCAGTACTGAAGGAGAGGTCAGAAGCTCCCTTCATCCATACATCCATTTGGAATAGCTCTGGTTCTGTATTGATAGGACTATAGCCTGCTTGAGAATTAGTGGAGTGCATTCTGCATCCTGGTTCAGAAGAGATGTGCCTGAGCACCCGGTAAGCCCTTGAAAATAATTTGAGCTCCACTTCAGTCACTGGGAAAAAGGATGAGTCCTCCTGGGCCTGAAAGAATAAGTCTGGGGCCCCTTTGTCAGAAAAACAATGGAGAACCTCTGTACAGAATGAGAATGAAGCATCCATAGACAAACAGGGAATTTTGAGTACAAAATTTTCAGTCTTCAGAGACAGAAAGTCTTATGCTATTTTGAGAAATACAGAAAGGTCAAAGACTCTTGTGGGAAGCGTGGGATATCAACAGTTAATTTGGGAATTAGAGAAGTCTGAATATTTCCTGATCAAATCTTCATGGGAATATAGAATATCCATGTCATGCAGGGCAGGCAACAGTGTGATCAGTCTCCAACCTGCTAGGAGGCAATTCTCAGCTAGGTCTCTGTACCAATTCAGCTATCTACATCTGAACATGACGGGGGTGATTTCTTTATTTCTGCTGATCAAGTTAAGACACATATACTGGGTTTAGGGCACTGCTGGGTGATCTAACATTCTAGAACTTTAGGCACCAGGGTAGTTTTATTTTTGGACAGAGGCTTTGAAGTCAGATGATTAAAATAAGAAACACCCAGAACCTCTTAGACAGAGGGAGTTGATCTGTCACCCACTAAGCCATATGAAGTAAGTCTAGGGCCACATTAGTCAGAAGAGGCACATGCTATTCTCCGTGGGTAATAGATTGTATATCATGTTCTATGTAGAAACTGTGACCTATTAATAATCAGATGGAAAATGCCTGCCTTCTTTATAGTCAGATGGACCAATCTGATGCCTCAATGTGCATCTGAGATAGCCAGGAATGGAAATCAAATGTTTAACAGGTGTTTGATGAGAAGGGAAAGTTATAAACTCCTGTTGTTCATGTGGGGCACAGAGTAGGAAAATATGGGGCTGGCCTGTGAATAAGAAGATCTAAAGATGGCATGATAAGAGAGAGTAGGACCCAGGATCCCCTCTTGAGATGAGCATCTTTAGTACTTCGGTTTGACAAGCTTGTAAGGTTTGAAGCCTCCATGGGCAGAAGGATTATGTTGGAGGCTTCCTGGAGCAGAAGTTGAAGTTCTAACCCACTCTACATTAGAGGGCACATTTCTGGATTCCCTTTGGTCACAAGGAGCAAATGTGAGGCTCAGTGATTTAGATGGGCTATTCTTGAGGCTCTTTCTTTCCGATTGAAAGATTCTAAAGCTGCCTTGGACAGGGTGGCTATAGGAAAGTCTGAGGCCCGTTTGGTCACATTGAGAAGGTCTGATGTCTTCTTGAGTAGAGAGGTAAGAACTCAGGCTCCTTTTTTGCAGCGGGATCCTTCGCAGTCTGCATGAGACTGAATGTGAATATCTGTGCCCTCCTAGGACAGAAGGGTTACATATGGGGGTCCCATGTTCATACTGGAAGGCTGTGTCTCTGCCTTGGTAAGAGAGGGAAGATCTTAGGTCCGCTAGTTGAGGTCGGGTATGTCTGAAATTTCCTTGGACAACAGGGAATGATGCGCCACTCCCTTTTGGAATTGGTGGATATATGAGTCCCCATTGTACAGGAATCCAAGTCCCACTCCCCTCTCTGGCACCAGTGGAAGGTTTGTGTCCCTCTTGAATGGAAAGAGTGTGTTTAAAGTCCTCCTTTGTAGAAACAGGATGCCTGACATCATTGCTTTGGGACAAAGAGGAAGACTTGACACTCCTCCTGGGACTGTCTCCATCTGGAGATGACCTGAAGCTTTCTTGGGCTTCAGTGGAAGTTTTGATGACTTCTTGAGTATAAGGTAAATGCCTGAGTCTTTTTCTGGTAGAAGTAGAAGTAAGGCTGGAGGTCCCATGAGGAGAGGTAGAATGACTGAGGGTCTCTTCGTGAGAGGGAGTAGTTCCTATGTCCTCTTCTGTGCAAGTGGAAGCTTCTATGCTCTGTTGGGGAGTAGTGTCTGGTTTCTTGTCCCTTTTGGCAGATGAAATATGACTAAATCCTCTTTGCGACAAAGACAGATGCTTATAGTCCTCATGTTCTGTATGGGAAGCATGAACATCTGCTTTGTTAGAGGGGGCCTGTTCCAATTTAGTTTTAATAGACCTGGAATATTTATGGCTGGCTTGGGGAGATGCAGAACTTCTTCCACCCTTCTCATGAGATCGTGAGGATCTGAAGGCTCCCTTAGAGATGGAAGGTTCTATGCACTCTTGATGAGTAGCTTTTGGTTTCTGGTCCCTTTTGGAGGATGAATGCTTAGACTGTATTTTGGACAAAGAGCATAGTTTGCATCCCTCGTGTTCTGAATGGGAAACATGAACATCTGCTTTGTTAGAGGGGACCTGTTCCAATTTGATTTTGGTAGATCTGGAACATCTAGGGCTGCCTTGAGGAGATGGAGAACATCTGAGGCCCTCCTCATGAGATTGTGAGGATCTACAACCTCCCTTTGCAGAAGTAGTATTGAGGCTCTCTTTGGGCTCAGTTTTAAGCCTTGCACCACCTTTGTTAGAAACCAAATCTCTACCCACCCTTGTGGGAGAATGGTGAAATTTCAAGCCTTCATCTTCTGATGGGACAGATTTGAGGCATGATTCTTTAGGAGCATGTTTCAATTTTGTTTTCTTTGATTTCGAATGTCTGGAGCCACCTCGCGGAGAGGGAGAACATCTGAGATCTTCTTTAGGAGGGGAACTAGATCTAAAGGTCAATTCTGATGATGCTGGGGGTGAGACACTCCTTGGAGGAGTAGAGGTAGAACTTGAGTCCTTTCTGATATATATGGAAGATGTGAGTCTACTTTCGGCAGAAGGGAGTGATCTTAAGGCATCAAGTTCTGAAAGTGAATATCTGATATCTCCTTCAGGAAATGGAGCATGACTCGCTATTTTTTTGGTAGACTTGGAACATCTATGACTTTTATTGGGATAAGAGGAATATCTCAGGCAGTCACCATGAGAATGAATAGGAATAAAGTCGTCATGTGCACAAGTGGACAGTCCCAAAACCTCCGTTGAAAAGAAAGTTCCTACACCTTTTTGGGTAGATGGTATACATTCTAGAACACTTTGGGATGGTTTGGGGTTTCCAAGAGTATCGTGGAGAGGTGTTGATGGCTCCAGATTCCCTTGGTCATATACTGAAGGGCCCAGAGTACATTGGTCAGAATTCAAATGTCTCAGAGCCTCTAAAAAAGATGGTAAAGATTCCAGAGCACCTAATACAGATTCTGAAGTCTTACAAACCTTTTTGGCTGTTGGCAAAGGTTCTGAGGTCTGTGGTATAAGAGAAGGTTGCAGATTCTGCACTGAAGGAGGCAGATATTCTAAAGAATCTTGGGAAGTTGTTGAAGTTTCTGTAACGCCATTGTTAGAAGGTTGTATTTCTACAACGCTTTGGGTAAATGGTGGAGTTTCTAGTGTCTTGTCATCAGAGTCAGAAAGTCCAAGCATTCTTGGATCAGATGATGAATGTCCTAAAGACACAAAGTCCAAAGAAAGGCCTGAAGCTTCTTGCAATGACAAAGAAGTATCTGGAGACCCTTGAGCAGATGGTGAATATTCAAGTGATTCCTGTGCTGATATGGAGAGACACAGAGCCTCTTGTGAATGTAATGAATTTCCTGTATAGCACTGCTGAGATGGTGAATGTCCTTGTACATATGAAGATATTTTCTGGCAACCTTGTTCTGAGGGGGAGAGTGACCCATCCCCAGATGCAGGTAGAGTGCTTCTCAGAGACCCTTGGTCAGGAAAAGTTGGTCCCAGGGATTCCTCCAGAGATACTGATGGTCCTAAAATTTCCTTTTCAGATACAGACGGTCCCATAGTACTTTGGGCAGAGAATGAAATTTCCAGAGATCCTGGTATAGATGGAAAAGTTTCTGAAGTTCCTGGGGAAGAGTCTGATATATTACAAGCCTCTTTGGTAGATGACAAAAGTTCTGATGTCTCTGGCATAAGGGAAGCCTGTTGTAGAATCTGCACTGAAGGAGGCAGATGCCCTAGAGAATCTTGGGCAGGTGGTGACGTTTCTAAAATCCGATGGGTAGAAGATGGTATTTCTAGAGTGTGATGAGTAGATGGTGGTGTTTCTAGTGGCCTCTGTGAATATTCAGATAGTTCAAGATCTCCTAGATTAGATAACGATAATGATAATGACTGTCCTGAATGCCCTTGGTCCAAACAAGTGCCTGAAGCCTCTTCAGATGACATGGAAGTATCTGGAGACCCATGAGTAGATGGTGGATATCCAAGAGCTTCTTGTGCTGATATGGACAGTCCTAGAGCCCCTTGTGTAGACAATGCATTTCCTGAACAGTTTTGCTGCAGTGGTGAATCTCCTAAAGGCACCTTTTCACCTGAAGATATTTCCTGTAAACCTTTGTCTGTTAGTGAAGTTCTGTCAGGCCCCATTTGAGATGAGGCAGTTTTCACAGACTGTTGGTCAGATAGAGAAAATTCCAGAGGTTTGTGGGAAACTGTTGGTGATCTCAGTATCACTTGGTCAGTTTTAGAAGGGCCTGCTGCACCTTTGGCAGATGTTGAAAATGTCAGTGTCTTTAAAATAGATGTCAAAGTTTCCATAGACCTTGAGAGAGATTTCAAAATACTATAAACCTCTTCAGAAGATGGCAAAGATTTTTTTGTCTCTGAAGCAAATTGGGAAGTATCCAAAGGCTGCTCCAAAGAAGTCTGAAATTCTAGAACACTTTGAGCTGATGGTACAGTTACTATAGACCCTTGGACAGATGATGGAGTTTTCCTAGCATCTTGTGTAGATAGTGATGTTCCTAACATATCTTTTGAAGATTGAGAAAGTCCAAAATCTTGTGGAATAGATGATGAATGTACTAAAGCCTCTTGGAATAAAGAAGGGCCTAGATTCTCTTGGGAAGATGTGAACATTTCTGGAGACTCTTGATCAGATTTTGAATGTCCTACAAACTCTTGTGCTGATATCGACGTTCCCAGAGCCCTTTGCATGGATGATGAATCTCCTAAACACCCTTGCTGAGGTGGTGAAGATCCTAGAAACCCTTGGGCAGATATAGACAATTTGGGGCACAACTGGGCTGATAATAAAGATTGGGAGGTCCCTAGAGCAGATGGAGTAGGTCTCAGTGAACCTTTGGAAGATGGAGAAAATTGAACAGATTTTTTGAGAGATGATGATGATTCCTGAATCTGTTGGTCAGGATCAGAAGGGAACACAGCACTTTGCGAAGATGGCGAATGTCCTAGAGTTCCTGGGAGAGGTGGCAACGTTTCTAGAGTCAGAGATGAAGATTCTGAACATTTAAAAACCGTTTGGGGAGATGTCAAAGTTTCTGATGACTCTGGAGTATATTGGGAATGTCCCAGATACTCTGGGGAATGACGCTGAAGTTGCTGAGCACCATGCACATCTAATAGACCTTCTATATCTTTCTGGAGAGAAGAAGATGCTTCTAGAGTAACTTTGGAAGATGACAACTTTTGCAGTATTCCCTGGGCAGAGAGAGAAGGTGTATCTCCTGGGACAGATGGGAATTGTGCTACAGACCCTTGATTATAAGAAGGGCCCTGCACTTTGTGGGAAGCTGTGGATGATTCTGGAGACCCTTGGTCAAATGAGCAAGGTCCTAGAGTCTCTTGTCCTGATATAGACAATTTCACAGTTCCTTGAACAGATAATGAACTTCCTTCATAACCCTTCTGATGTGGTGTTTGTCCTAGAGTCACTTTTGTGGGTACAGACAGTTTCTGCCACCCTTGGTCTTGTAGGGAACGTTCCAGAGTATCTGATGTAGATGGGGTAGGTACCCAAGACACTTGGGAAGATGGAGAATGTTTCAGAGAAGGTTTGGTAGTTGGTGAAGATGCTAGATGCTTCTTTGAAGATATGGACAGTTCTGAGTTATTTTTGGAGGAAAGAGAAAAGCTCCCAGCATCTTGGAGTGTAGAATTGAAAAGTCTTTGTGTCCTTGAGGCAGATAGCAATTTTTCTACAGACCCTGGGGTAGACAGAGCAGCTTTAAAACCCCCTTGGGCAGATGGCAAGACTTTTAATTCCTCCTTTGAAAATTGGGAATTTGCCTCAGTTCCCAGGGAAAGAGATCTGAGTCCCAGATCATCTTGGGCATATGGCAAAGGTTCTGTTCTCCCCTGACTATCTAATGAAGGTTTCCTAACCTCTTGCGCAGATGTAGATGTCCCTTGAACACCCTGGGCAGAAACAGGAGGTGTCAGAGTCCACTAAACAGATGGAGACATTCCTAAATCCACTTTGGCAGGTGGAGAAGATCCTAGGGTCACTGGAGTAGATGATGAAGATCCCAAATCTCCTCTTGAGGAATTGGATAACACTAGATTGCTATATGCACAGGTAGGAACTTCCAGAGTATTTTCTCCATGTGAAGAAAGGCAAGATCCCCCAGGTTCTTGTAAAGACAATGAAGGTCTGGAACTAACTTGAACAGATAAGGAAATTTTCAATGGCTCTAGGAAAGATGATAGAGTCCCTTGCCCAGATAAAGAAATGACTGCTTGCCCTTTTGAAGAAGGCATAGATCCTAAAGAGTCTGAAGCAGATGGATTTGTTTGTTGAACCCTTTGGCCAGACTGCCAGGATCCAAGATGTCCCAGGGAAGAAACAGAGGGTCCTAGAGTGCCATGCATAGGTGTAGAGAGACCAAAAGTCCCTTCTACAGACAGGGAAGGTTTCAAAAGGCATTGGGAAGAATAGAAAGGACTCAAGTTTTCCTGGGCATATATGGAAAGTTCCAGAGGCCCATCATCAGATACCACATGTCCTCTGGTAGCTGTCGAGGTTTTGCATGCACCTGGTATAGATGATGAACATCTTGGGGACTCCTGGGGAGTTAGTAAAGGTTCTACAGATGCTTGTGCTGTGATAGAAATTCTTGGAAATCCTGGGTCAGATTTCAAAGTTTCTACTGTCTTTTCGGCATGCTGGCTGAGATACTGGGTAGATGATGAATATGCTGCTGTGTTCTGTGCAGACGTGGACTGTGAGCATGTATGTTGTGTGTGTGAGGAAGTGCCTGAGAGCCCTTGGGCAGGTGGAGGATGTCCTAGACTCCTTTGTGCAGATGTGGACAGTCCCATAGACTCTTGTGGAGATAGGCAGGAAGCCACAGTTCCTTGAGCACATTGAGAAGTTGCTTGACTCCCCCGGCCTAAGGAGTAAAGTCCCAGAGTTTCCTGAGGACAAGGTTCATATACTGAACTTCTTACATGAGATGGAGAAGTTTCCAATGTCTCTCTTATATGTGACAATTGCCCATGATAACTTTGTGTATTTTGAACTTTTCCTTGGATGTTTGCAGAAGATAACAAGGACCCTGGGGTTCCTTTTGAAGATGCTGATGGACTCAGTGAACACTGAGCAGATACATTAAGTTCTAGAGGCAGATGGTCAGAGATTAGAGATTCTGGATCACCTGGGACATGTGATGAAATTCCTCTAGGCACTTTGTTAAATGGTGAAGGCTCTCTGGGACCTGGGACAGATGGAGAGTTTTCCACAGGCTCTCTGACAGATGACAAATGGCTAAGATTCATTTGGGCAGGTTGAGATGATTCTAGATTACCAGAGAAACAATGCAAAGGATCAAGTTCTCCTTGAGAAGATGAAAAAGGATACAGAGTTCCTTGTGCACACACGGAAAGTTCCAGAGGCAATCGATATCCTGAACGTGCAGAAAGTTGGGACATTTCCTGAGAACCAGGGGCAGATATTCCAGTACCTGCAGGAGAGGACAAAGATCCTAGTGTTCTCTTTTCAGATTGAGAAGGTTTCAGAGATCCTGGGACAGATGGTGGATACTGTAGAGAATTTTTCACAGACTGAGAAGTATTCTGAGGGGTTTGTGATGAAGCAGGATGTTTCCTAGTTCCTTGATTACACAGCAATGTCGCTAGAGTTCCTTGTGCAGACACAGATAAGTCCAAAGACCCTTGGGGAAATAAAGAAGGTTCCACAGGCCCTTCTGCAGCCTGAGACATTCCCAGAGAACTTTGACCAGATTGCAAAGATCCTAATAGTGTCTGTGTATTTTGGATAGACCTCAGAGGTTCTGTTTTTGATGGGAAAGGTCCTACATTTTGTTTTGCAGATGCCAAATTTCCCATTGTGCCTTTGGCAGATAAGAGAAACTCTCCAGTGCTCTGGGAAGCAGAAGAAGACTCTAGGGTCCCTTGTGTAGATTTGGACATTTTCAGAGTTTCTTCTGAGGATGGGCAAGTTCCCACAGTCGTTACATCAGAACAAGAAGATGGTGGAGTTGTTTGTGTTGATGACAGGAGATCCAGATGCTCTGGTACAGATGGGAATGTTCCTCTAGTCACTTGTATACATTGGGAATTTGTATATGGCTCTGGAACTGCTTTGGAATGTGCAGAAAGTTGTAGAGTTCCTTCAGCAAATTGTGCTGAATGCAGCATTTCCTGGGGTGACATAACATGTTTCAGAGGCCCTTGGGAAGGTTTATAAGGATCTAGATTCCCTTGGCCAGCAGGGAAAGATTCTTCAGATCCTTTGATAGAAGTTAAATGTCCTCTAGGCACTAGAGGTGATGGCAAAGCTTCTATAGTCCTTGTAGCAGACTGAGAAGTTTCCATACCCTCTCTCCCACATGACAAATGCCCCAACGTATTCTGGGAATATTGATGTTGTCTCAAAACCTTTGAAGAATATACTGAGTGTTTTGAAGACTGTTGACTAGATGACAAAGAACTTAGGACAGGCAAAGTTTCCACTGTAGCTGTGGAGAGTTCCTTAGGTACTTTAGAAGATAGCAAAGGTCCTAGAGTCCATGGATTAGATAAAAGATTTTCCTGAGCACCTGGAGCAGATGGCAAATGTTCTATGTGCTCTACTAAAGACAAAAGAGATCCTTGAGGTTTTTGGCTAGATTGAAAAAGTCCTGTAGTCCTTGGGGAAGATTGCGAATCTTGGGCAGTATGTTGGGCCAATGGAGAAAATCTTGGAGCTACTTGGGAATAAGTGGGATGTGTCAATGTACTTTGCACAGATGGCACAGTTTCTACAATTCCCTGTGTGGGAGTAGAAAGTTTTAGAGACCCTTGGACAGATAGGGAATTCCCCTGATCCCCTTGGTCAGATGAACAAGATCCTAGAGTTCCTTGTGTAGATAAAGAAATTATCAGCTGCTTTTGGGCATGTGGAGAAAATCCTAGTTCCTTTTTGGTACTTTGAATAGTCCCCAACTTAGAATCTGGATGTCCTTCAGTACCCTGTACCTGTGTGGGCTTTACCAAACTGGGTTTTGTATAAAGAGAAGCTTTCTCAGGAACTTGAGTAGTTGGTGAAGGATTCAGAGTCTCCTGCCCTGATGTGTTCACTTCCAGAGTTGCTTGTGAAGATATGCAAAATTCATCATCTTTTTGCAAAGATGGGGAAGAAACTGGACTTTCTTGTGTTAGAGAGGAAAGTCCTGGAGTCATTTGGGTTTGTGTCAATGTGCCTGTAATCACTGGGACAAATGGAGGCATTCCCAACTCATCTGGGACAGAAGACAAATGTCTATGTGCGCACTTGTCAAACTTGGATGGTTCTAACTTTTCTTGGGAAGATGGTGACTGTTGTAGTGATTGTTGGCTATATGGTGAAGAAGCTAGAGTTCCCTGAGTAGATATGTAATGTTGGTCGGATAGAAAATGTCGGAGATCTTTGGATGCTGATAAAGAAGATTCATGAGATCTTGTGCCATGTTGCAAATGTCCTGTAGTCCCTGAAGGAAATGACACAGGCCCTATAGGGCCTTGGAAAGATGGTGATGTATCTGTGCAAAACAAGTGTCCTAGCTTACTTTGGAAAGATGCTGATGGCCCCAGAATTAATGGGGAAGATGCTGAATGTTCTACAGACCCTGATCTGGATGAGAAAGAACCCAGTGTACTTTGGAGAGACATAGAATTT